>NC_142847.1:22732272-23035303 GCF_061612785.1 Hesperophylax consimilis
CCGATTGCCCCCTTGATTGGTTCATTTAGTAAAACCATATATAGGGACACAGATCAACTTTGTCTAATAACTTCTTACCTGGATCAACATACTACGGGAATAGATCAATATATATGAGATCAACAAAATCTTTTGAACTTGATTAAACAAAAATGTAACTTTAATGCATCATTTACTACGTTTCGTGACTTAGCAGGGGTGCCCGGGTTCATGGGGTGAGATTTGTCTAAGTCATTTTATAAGAGAAATTTTGAACATTGATTGAATAAAATTTTATTTTAATGTATCTTTTACCATCTCTCCCGACGTAAGTTTCTTGTAATGATTAAGTTGAAACAAAGCGTAATATCCATAATATGTGCCTATTAAAATTGCGGTGATTAGATTGGTGAGAATTTAATTTTTCAAATTTTAAATTGAAATTGCTGAAAAATGTATTCCAATTTGTTTTTTACTAAACATTGCTAAAGTCATTTCAAGCACCGATTCCAACCAACGATGTTTTAGTATATGTTCGTCAATCAACAGGAGCCATAATGTCTGTACATCAGAGCCCTCGAGAATTATTACAATTATGTGTACCGCCGCCCCGGGAGCCAATATATTAGATAACCAATACACCTACCATTAGTCACCGCCAACGTTTTAGCGAGATAGTTGTTTATTTTTTGTATTTTTTTACATCGTCTCCACACAGGAGGCCCTAAGGAAAATCGTAACCCTCAAGGCCTATGTCATCTTTGTGAATGCTGTGTTGGGGGTATTTTGAAAGAAAGGAAGGTCAGTGAGTTCTGGGAAGGAAATAGGTATGGATGGGTGGGTAGTATTCTGGGGGTCAGTGTGTTCGAGTGATAAACATAAGATTCCAACTCTCCTACTGCGTTGCAAGGCGATGCGTTGAAAGAGGATTAATCGATCCGGCCCACCACGCATTTGGTAGGCAAGCGCATCCGCCGCCAAGAACCGAACAAACCTCACCCCATAAACCCGGGCACTCCTGCTAAGTCACCAAACATATCAAACTACTTGAGGTGGCTCTCGACTAGCAATCCGTAGGTCGCGGGTCCAAATAAATTTTATTAAAATTAATTTGCACTATTTTACAATTAGTGTTTGGTTATATCTGAATAGCCAGGTACTCTCCCACCTTCCTCCTCGTCATCTCCTTTGAGGTCTCCTTTGAGGATGCCATAGTCTCACTGGCTCCAGACGGAAGTTTTTGTAAGTCTCCATATTCAAATTCGGCGGTATGATTTTTTTATGTGACACCTCTCACTAGAGCGCCCCTGTCTTTACACGTTAAATACATAGAAACTATGTCGCCAACCGGTTGGGCAGCGTTATGAGGCGGGTTAAGGTAGGGGCTGTAGGAATGAATTTATTAATGCGGGTCTTAAAAGGCCCGGATTATATTGATAGCTCGTTCCACATGCGAGCCGACTTACGATAAAACGAGTCGGAGAAACGACCCGTTCATATATGTATAGATAACATCAACTTAACTGTGAACGTGTATTCCGCTCGGTCCGTCGAGTATCAAGAACGTGCACGGTGCACCGGGGATCAATGCTGCTAGCTCCTTTTAACAGGCTCTAATAAAATATCTGTAGAATAGACACAGCATACGCACATTTCGTCATACATGATTTTATCGCACATATGCCTCAGGGATCTCATTTCTACAGTATTCTGTCTACTTTCAGCCTTCTTCTGCCAATTCCATGCCTCATTTCCATATATTAGGGTAGGTACCAGCACTCCATTGTGGACTGCTAGCTTCGCTTCTTTGCACAGTTTTTAGTAAGCTCCAACCGCGTCCAATCATCCATTAATTACCCATTATAACCAAGAACCCGGCCACCCCTACTAAGTCACGAAGCGTAATCAGGTGAGATGGTAATAGATGCAAGTTCAAAATTTCCCATATAACATTATGCCTTTTGCTGCCATTTTGGATTTTGATGGTCAAAAGGTATCCCTCAACCAGTCTCTTTCGATCCGGCCCGCCACGCAGTAGGTATTTTTTATGGATTTGATTTTTGCGAATGTTTCGTTTCAATCTAAATACGCATACATTTCTTATAAACAATTCAAGCAACATATATTAGTGTAGGTACCAGCACTCCATTGTGGACTGCTAGCTTCGCTTCTTTGTACAGTTTTTAGTTAGCTCCAACCGCGTCCAATCATCCATTAATTACCCATTATAACCAAGAACCCGGCCTCCCCTACTAAGTCACGAAGCGTAATCAGGAGAGATGGTAAAAGATACAGGTTCAAAATTTCCTACATAACATTATTCCTTTTGCCGCCATTTTGGATTTTTATGGTCGAAAGGTATCCCTCAACCAGTTTATTTCGATCCGGCCCGCCACGCAGTAGATGGGAAAACGCATCCGCCGCCAGGACCTAGACAAACCTCACCCTATGAACCCGTGTACCCCTGCTAAGTTATGATTTTTTTATGGATTGGTTTTTGCGAAATTTTCGTTTCGATCTAAATACGCATACATTTCTTATAAACAATTCAAGCAACACACGTCATTTTGATTTGAAACGGTACCATTTCACAGTCATTTCATGCGATATTCGACTCTAGAGACTAATACTTTGAGTTCAATATCACAAAAGATTACGGAATCACATAAAACCTTGTGATGAACAGTCCACCGATTGCCCCCTTGATTGGTTCATTTAGTAAAACCATATATAGGGACACAGATCAACTTTGTCTAATAACTTCTTACCTGGATCAACATACTACGGGAATAGATCAATATATATGAGATCAACAAAATCTTTTGAACTTGATTAAACAAAAATGTAACTTTAATGCATCATTTACTACGTTTCGTGACTTAGCAGGGGTGCCCGGGTTCATGGGGTGAGATTTGTCTAAGTCATTTTATAAGAGAAATTTTGAACATTGATTGAATAAAATTTTATTTTAATGTATCTTTTACCATCTCTCCCGACGTAAGTTTCTTGTAATGATTAAGTTGAAACAAAGCGTAATATCCATAATATTGGTTCATTTAGTAAAACCATATATAGGGACACAGATCAACTTTGTCTAATAACTTCTTACCTGGATCAACATACTACGGGAATAGATCAATATATATGAGATCAACATACATAAGTATGCCAATTTGGGTAGATCAACATACTACGGGAATAGATCAATATATATGAGATCAACATAAGTATGCCAATTTGGGTAGATCAACATAAATTATGCATCCGATTTCCATACAAATTTTGAAAATTTTACTAACAGTATATCAAATGGTTTTTCTGGCAAACTGGCAACATTGATAAGTATTGTACCACTGTTGTCAATTCATTCAGATGTATTCCATAATAGCCAAGTTATATGGTGTTTAAGGTGGATCAACTTAGTCTAACAACTTCTTACTGGATCAACATAATACGGGAAGAGGACAATATATATATATATACATATACTTACCTGTAGCATAATGGTATTCTATTTTTCTTATAATTAGTGTAACTCTCTCACCAAGCGCAAGAACCAGTTTCTTCATTGGTGAGATTGCGAACATAAATACATTTAGTAACCATATGTACTCATATAACATCCTGTACCCATTTATATATATATATTAATTTAAAAAAAATATATTATACTGAGCCCTATGTGTGCATAAAAACATGCGAGCCGAACTGCCGAGCTGAACCACGACTTACGGGAAAGTCACGAAGCAACCTCAAATGGCGTTGCTTCGTTTCTTTCCCGTGGTTCATGGTTCGGCTCGCGCGTTTTTCTCATATCTATACGCAGAATAAGATGGTTAAGGAAGAAGCTCATCACGGCTTAAACTTAAAATTAATCTTGATTATACTTTTGGCTGTGAAAATCTCAAATCATATCACTGTTAAATTGGTATAAGTCGTGTTTAGTGACTTGACCTGTGTAGCCAAGTACTTCACAAATTTCTATTTTCTTTTAGCTTCACTACTTCCTTCAACCTTACAACTAAAAAAAATAGGGAAGCAACAATCCTACTGGCTCCAAGCATTTGGAATTCGGTGCAGTATACAAAAAAAATATACGTGATGAGGAATACGAATACGAAGTTCAATAAAAATATTACCTCTACAGAAGAAATTTCGACACCTCTTAAAACTTCATACAAAATAACATACTTATTTCACTAAATGAACTAATAACTTGTATGTACCTACTAATTGTGTAAAGTATTGTTTTAAATCCCAAAATACAAAACATAACTTATTAATTATTATTTATATTCTATCAACTATTTCACTCATTTTAGTCAGACCCTGGGGAGGATGGATCTATCGTCAGTCAAACCAAATTATTACATATTTTTTAAAGTTTTAAAACAGATTTTTTAAGAGCCAGTCCATGGGGAGGAAGGTTCAATCCACAGCCAATCAAAAAAAAAAATACATCAATTAACATTAATATACGTATAACTTTTTATGGATTGATTTTTTGCTTACATCTTTACTCACCTGTAGTTTAATCCACGCTAAAAGATTTGGGAAATCAATATGTGTATATTATATCTGTTAAAGTAGCCCATAATAAAGTCTAACTATAGCGCATTAGCATTCCCATTACTGATTGGCTATGGCCGAGCGAACTATTTTAAATATCTGAATAAACATATTGTGGTAATAACAGGAAGGTTTTTTATACAAAATATACATTCAGATTTGTTTCTGCCCTCGCGTCTAGTAATTTCGTATTATTCAAAATTCATTTTTTCCTCTTTATTCACCATAACGACTGAATTCCTTGGGAGAACCACTAGAGAAAATAGTTTTCTGTTTTTGTTTTCTTGACCTATATACATTGTCTTTTTGATTTATGACGCTACCGCAGAACTCAACACCATGACAATTCAACAAACATTTAAAAAGTGTTATAAGTGGTGAAACAAAAACTAGGTTAAATAGGTTACGTAGGTTAGGTATGTAGGTTAGATTTTTTTACTATATATTTTATTTTATTTTATTAAATTTAATTAATTTTATTTTATTTTATTTTATTTTATTTTATTTTATTTTATTTTATTTTATTTTATTTTATTTTATTTTATTTTATTTTATTTTATTTTATTTTATTTTATTTTATTTTATTTTATTTTATTTTATTTTATTTTATTTTATTTTATTTTATTTTATTTTATTTTATTTTATTTTATTTTATTTTATTTTATTTTATTTTATTTTATTTTATTTTATTTTATTTTATTTTATTTTATTTTATTTTATTTTATTTTATTTTATTTTATTTTATTTTATTTTATTTTATTTTATTTTATTTTATTTTATTTTATTTTATTTTATTTTATTTTATTTTATTTTGTTTTATTTTATTTTATTTTATTTTATTTTATTTTATTTTATTTTATTTTATTTTATTTTATTTTATTTTATTTTATTTTATTTTATTTGGTTTTATTCCCAGCTGGGCTTTTAGATGATTTTTAAACAGAATGTATCTAGTAAGCTATCGAAAATTATAAAAAAATATATTATTACTGAAACGTGTAACAGTAACATAAAACATTATAAAAACTAGAACTATGCTTTTTAAATGTGTGTTGAATTGTCATTGTGTTGAGTTATCGTTGAACCTAAATAATTAACGTTAACGAATGTTTTAAGTTTTTTAAAAGCAATAATAATAAAGATTCCGAGATGAAATATAACCAGAATTATAAGCCGGTTTCAAAAATTTGTGTACAATACGACATTTTAAAGAAAAATGTCAAATGTCGTGGCTTGGTAACGGATTCTAATTGAAATTGAACCAACGATCTTTAAAAGGTAGCTTTTAAACTATGTTATCACTTAACTATCGACCCTAGTGCAGCACCATCGAACCTTGGCGCATTACCTAATACATAAGTAAGTATCCCGCTTGGAAAAGGTGCATATTAAAAAATGAAAAATGGCCCGTTTCGGAACAACTATATTATTGTGAAGCCTCGAAATCGCGCTTTAAACCCTTCGATACACCATCCCAACAACCAACAAAACTAACCCTTACACCCCTTAATAATTAGGTTTATTTTCCTTTGGAAGGTGTGCGAGCTTTAAGGTTTTGTGGTGTTGGGGTGTGTGTAGTCAATTTTGAATAAGAACGCGCGTTACAAATCCTCTTGACAGATAACAACGTTATTATTATCACATTTTGGCGGGAGTATAACAACTCTATAGGCCGCTCTAAGCTGAGGTTAACAGACATTAACCGCGACCAGGTATGAACTGGCTGGTTGCTTTTCTTTTTTTTATTTTCTTACTACCTGACGTGTACCTTGCGTTGCTCGAAGACTTTTATCTACTTTCTACAGACATAATATGCATGTATTTTATATATAAACTTCCGAAAAAATTCTCTAAATTATAGTGAAAAACCTATAAAAATCTGTTAAGTAGTTTAGAAGAACTAAGCGCACAAACAGACAGACGTTGATAGCGACTTTATTTTATACTGTTTAGAGAAGTCGCGACTCATCCGTTGATGTCCGTGGTAAAATATAATTTGCTGAATACAACATACAACCATGTCAGAGGTTTGACTCTATTAGATGTGAAGAATTTAGGTTAGGTTAGGTAAGAGCAAACAATGAATATGAATCAAAATAATAATATGGTTCGTAATATTAATATTAATATTCAAAAATCTGTTGAAAAAATAAGAAAATACAGAGATTTAGGAAATGAGATAAAAATAATTTGGCATTCTCAGACTATAAAATATTTGTTATTTCGGCTACTGGCATTATATCTAGCTCTCTCATTTAAAATTTAGGCGTATAAGATCTGTCAAAGAATTTATATATAAAAATGCAAAAATTAGTCATTTTAAATACATGTAGGATTACGAAAGATTTTTTAAATATTTATATTGAGGGATCAGTAGGATTTATAAGTCCAGTTGGAGTTCTACCGAGCCAAACCCTCTGATATGAAAATATCTGGAGTCGGTGAATTATTTTCCCATTTGATCTCTGGCGATTTGACGTGTTGTTCTTGTATTGTTTTGAATCTATTATACTTTTATAATACACTTGTATAATATGGATTGACTAGATGATCATTTGTGGAAAAGTGTGTGAAAGGCTTTAGTTTTTCCTGTGGTGAAGATTTAACCCGGACATAAAGTCGGAAAATAAAAATAAAAAATTAAAAAGATAAACACACAAAACACATATACACACACACGCAAATATTATATTAATAATATTACATTATTACTAATAATTAATAGATTGAAGTGTTTACAGCTAAAATGTGTGAGTAGAAAGATAATGAACAAGGAGGAAAGAAATTGACTCAGCCCAAATGAATATTTACGTACACCATTCTCAGAAGAAGATTGAAGAGAAGAAGTAGTCAAACCAATGAAAGGGCGTCTTGTATAGATTCTTCAACAGTGACCTGCTGCTAATCGTTAACAAATTTCAAGTACGCCCAACAATTGTATTTCGGGAGCCACCAAAGGGCTGAGCCCCACATTGCTTGATAAACCGCAATTTAAAATTTGCGAACCAAGGAGGGAACTCCTTCGGATTTACAATCCGTTTTTAACACCAATCGCCATCTATAATCGGAAGCAATGTAAACTTTTCTACAGGTATTTTATTGGACCCTGCTCTAAGAAGCTAGCAAACATGATAGCGAGCGGAACATCCATTCACAGTCGATGTCACAATGTCGATGACTCCTCAAGACACGCATTAATAAATCCCTTCTTACAACACCACCTTAACTCGCCTCAAAACGCTGCCCAGCCAGGTAGCGACATAGTTCACTGTTTCTACAGTGTACAGACAGGGGCGATCTTGTGAGGTGTCACAAAAAAGTTTATTTTTTATTTCAAGTGTAATTAAATAATTTTATTTAATTTTAAAAAGATCCTGATAAAGCGTGCATTTTACGTCCGAAACTAAGGGAGGGTTTTTTCTGGGAAGGTCATGCAGGATTCTGATGTTTACAACTAAACTAGCATGATATTTGTATTTAGCATGGTCAATCCATAAAGGTTTTATCAATTGTGTCGGTAACTTGTCATCTTTCGTGAGCACCACTGCCGATCGCTAACGTACGAACAACACAGTTCACGTCAAATAAATTAAGAACACCTAGTTGTTGTTAACTGTTGTTTGTTCATTAGCGATCTGCAGTCATGCGCTGGAACTATAACAAGTTACCGATATAATCGATAAAATCTTTATCGATCGATCTAGGTTGTGATCAATAAATCAACACTTCGAATTCTTGGGCCTCATGGGTTCAATTCCTCTGCTAGCTAAGCCATCCATCATTACACAAGGAACATTTTCCGCTCATGATGATGGTAGTAGTGGTGTAGTATGGTGGTAGTAGTTTTAAAAATATTGTCAGGTTATTCATAACCCAAAAATGTTTGTATTTAAAAAAAAATACGTTCTCATGGTCAAGCCGAAGGTCGCGGGTTCAAATCCCGGCCTGAGCAAGTAAATTTTATTTGATTATTTTGTGTTATTTCACAATTTATTCATTTAAAATCGTATGTAGTATACTTGCCTCACGTTCCAAAGTGGATTACATTCTCAGTATCAGCCTGGTGTAAGACCACCATTCAGAATTGAGACGTGGCTTGAAATGGGTTCAGTCGTATTTGATGACTAGATCGGAATAGACAGGTACTCTCACACCTACTTCTTCCCCATATCTTTCCCCTCCCCACTACCCCTTAGTCTCACAACGTCAAAATCAAACAAATTTTAATAATAACTTTATTATTATTATATTTTAATAATATTTTAATTTAACATATCTGCTTAAAATATAAATGTATTATAAACAATTATATATTATTTCGACCCATGTTAACCCGACCCTGTTCATGTTCGTGTATGTATTCACACACACTAACAGTATTAACGTATTCGTATAAAAAAAAAGAAATAATAATAAAGCATGTATGTTTTTTACACGCGGAAAAAGACCCATCCTCGCTATTGAAGCAAAACCGCTCATACAATTAACATTTCATAAAAAGGTTTAAAACATTATTCTTATCATGATTCATTGTTGATATGTGTATGTATTCTTTTTTTATTAGTTGCCTTTGTATTACCTGCCCGCTTGGATAATAATAATTGATGGGTTGGGCCTCACAAAAGGGCGAGAAAAAAATGGTTGAAAAAACTTGTATTTCAGAATTGATTTTTCGGTTCAGAGTTATGGGCCTGAAATTAGTTAATTATTTTACTACGGATCCCAGGGCTATTATGTGCTTTGTGGAATATATCAATTAAGGTTTTGTAGTTGAAATTAGCCGCATCCTCGATCCTGTGTTTGGCTTGTATGTTGGAAGTTTGAAGACGGTAGTTGGTTTTATTATTTTGTTAATCAATAACGAATTTATAGTAAATTATTTTTTGGAAACGAAACTTTGAAGAAAAAAAAAACGTTTATGATAATTATCTTAGTAGATATTCTAAGATAATTATTGTGCAGAAAAAACTAGGAATGTAAAGTGAGAGACAGCGAATAATTTACAATACCCTGATATTTATATTTAAACTAAAAAATTAGATGCTCCCGAAATAAACGTTTAATAACGTAAATTTTAATTTCGTAATACATGACTATCCCAAGGGAAACTGTGGAGATTTTAGACTATCAAAAACAAATTTGTCGGGAACCCAAAATAACCCCAATTTTAAAGGATTTAAGATTTTTAGTGAATTACCGAATGTTAAAGAAGCTTTAACATTCCGGTTACGCCTAAATATTCCAAAGAATAAGTTTTAGATGTATTGTAAAGTGTCATTAATGTCATAGAAATAAATTGTTAAAAAGTTTAAACTAATTATAAAAAATGTCAAAAAAAAATATAACTAAATAAAAAATCTATATCAAAGGTCGACTGAGAAATTAGGAGAAGGTCCGATGCCCGATTTGATAAATGTAAAACATAATTTTAGCGAAGAAATATATGAAATATAAAATAATTGTTACTTACCCTTAAGGATTGCGACTCACTTTATTTTTACAGATAAATTGATTTTTCGAAACTGTTTTATAATTTTTTTTTAAATGTACATTTTCAATTTACTTAAGGCGATTCACTACGTCGTGTAATATTTTGAATAGAGCCGCTATCAATAACACACCTTACATAGATGGCGATAAGGTTTAAATTCCCGCTTAACACCATCCGCCTGTTTTGATTTATGCAAGAAAAAAACATGGCCAAAAGTGCCTTTTATTTTATTTTGTGGATGTTCAGGCACAAATATTTAAATGTTTTTCGATCATTTTATAAATAACTTAATTCGCCACATTACGCAATAACACAATAACCGAAAATGGGCTCGTAAGAAGAAATTTTGAACTTTAAAGCAGTTTTCATAGGCCTTATACAATATTTTTTTCTGGGATTATAAAAGACTTATCTAAAAAATACTCGACTATTTCGAAGGCCAAGATGTATTCTACTCGCAGTATTTAATTAAAGCATCTGAAACATTTCCAGGCGACCAAATTTTTAAACCAAAAACACATGATTTTGCATTACTACGTATTGCATCGCCTTAAGTCAGAAACCATTTACAATTTTCCCTATTATTGTAAATGGTACAATAATAGAGAAAATTGTAAATGGTTTCTGACTTAAGTAAATCAATTTTCCCTATTTCGTATTCAATAATTATTTTTATTTAAAACAGTGAAGAGGTATTAGATATATTTAAAAAGAGGAAGAGATACTCAGTAATACATGTCATGGTGTAATATATCATTACATTTTATGTAGTTTGGTTAAGGGGGAAGTGAATACATTTTTAATAAAGATTTAATATTTATTTTCGTTACAAATGAAGATATCAACATCAGAAAGAATGTTATTATATGTTGAACACAGTCTTATAAGTTCAGTTTTAATTATTTCTCCCATGAGGCAGGCAAAGGGAAGGTCCCACTTTCACTGCTTCATCCACACTCATATGTATATTTTTTAACACGACGAGTTCTGTGAGAAACTACGTCTTATATCAATCTATCACAGAAATATCATTTCAGTTATATTAAAATATGTTTTACCTCTCGTGATGTTATGTATATATTGCATTATTAGCTTCATTCATCGTTCTCATTTCTAACATTCTCACCCAAGTTCAATAAATTAACTCAATCTCGAAGAAGCTCAACTAATTCGATTTATATTTAATTTGTGTAACCCTTTCGTTCCGTACGTATATTTGAAAATACTTGGATTTCTTTCTAATATAAATACAAATGCTTCATAAATTTATACTTATGATAGATGTACCTTAGTTTATTCCTGCGTTTTGAATAAATTTTATTTCATAAATTCTTTAGTAAAATTTAAAAAAAAAATTCTCTCTATCTAGAATGAATGACAATTGGAGGTTTTCGTTTTCTAATTGCTTGCATAATTGCTATTTTGTTCATTGAATTTTAGCTACTCGTTCAGATGGTAGTCATTTTTATATTTAGTTTAATCTGGACCAAAAATTTTCCCTCGATTTTTAATGTATATTTTGGAGGTATGGTTTTATTATTTATGTACTATAATTTTCATTTTTAACTAGTAAAATATTATTTTTTTATATACACTGTAGGATGTGTCGTTTTATGTTAAAAGTAGCAATAACTAAACTTGTTATCAAGCATCAAATATGTTCTACTACTGCAAGTTTTAATTCATTTCTGAAAGTGTTAACCAAGGAATAATACACTCCCATAAGCGTTAATTTAAAATTATCTATGAAACTTCGTGTGAACCTTTATGAAGTCAATCACAGATGTCATTAGATCACTAATAAGCCACAAAATTCCCAAACGTAATCCGGCGTGAACCGTGGTGTAATTCAATTTCGAAATCCAAAATTATGAGCCGGATATGGTGTCCATTTAACTACTCGGCTTAATTAAAAGCTCATCATTTCTTTTTTCTAAATTACGACCAGAATACTCCCCTGGATCTCGTGTGAAATTGACTTCTCCAAGTGTATTATCGTTACACAAAAATAAATTAATCATTTTTAAAAGAATGGCTGCCAGAGTCTAATTGGATATAATGCTTATTTTGTTACAGACAACGCTGAGTGTCTGGAAAGTTTGTGATCCTTTTATAAATTCGATTATTATTTTTTTGATTTTGCTTATTACTCGCATTTAGTCGAATAGTCTCAGGAAAATAGAGCTTTCATTTATTTATTTATTTTACGCCTATTAAGGCTCTGACATATATATAACAATATTTTTAAAATTATGAAACGACTGTTTAAAACACTTGTTTTGTACCAATTGGTCTAAAATAGAACTTTTGTGTACTGATTGGTGTAAAATAGAGCTTTTGTGTACCGATTTGTCTAAAATAGAGCTTTTGTGTACTAATTGGTCTAAAATAAAGCTTTTTTGTACCGATTGATCTAAAATAGACCTTTTGTGTACTGATTTGTCTAAAATAGAGCTTTTGTTTACCGATTGGTGTAAAATTATTTTCATCTACTACTTATTTTCAGAAATGAGTTACGGAGATGCCCATTAATCTCAAGAGTGTAATACAAGACGATAAGAAGATTTGTGTCATATTTGTCAGTAATGTGTAGTTCAATTAGAAAAATAACTTATTTACTAGTGTCTTTACTACCCGTTATCATACGCTAGCTCATCAGGCTAAATTGTCAGGTTTTTTTCAGTTTGGTAGTCAATTGTTCGCTTTTCGGAACAGCTCATTGGTCTCACAGAAATCGATGTGCCTCCCTTACCGTCGTAGTTAGAAATATGAACGAAACGGTGTTAAAAAGAGAACACACCAAGTTTTACATTCAAATATATAATTAAACCACAGAATCATTAATACTATTTATTTTTGTATGAAACTACAAAAAAAGTGGTTTCAGTACTGTCAATAATGCATTAGTCTTAAAAACGTGTGTTTTTTCGTTATTAATATAACTTTTAATTTAGCGCTTTGGCGATAAAACGTATGGTGAGATATTTTCAAAATCTTAATATTTCCAAATGTTTCTTTCTAATAACAAAATTTGTAAGCGTATTGTATCACCTTTCAAAACAGTTTTTGACTTTCAGATACGTTTAGAAATATCCCATTCATTTGGATTTTATTGAGAAGCCGAAATACACAAAAATTCTTCAACTTTTTGACAGTATTTCTAAAAAATATAACGATCAATATACCAGAGGCCGAGGGTTAAGGATTTACTAGTACAAACCTACATTTGAAAGTTTTTTTACAAATTATATAAAATATTTACATATCTTACAACTTTGACTTTTTTTAACATTAGCTCCACACAGAAAGCCCTGACGAAAATAATTTCCCCCAGGGCCTATGTCACCTTTGTTGAGGGAAGAGATTTTTTAGGGAAAGGAAGGAGAGAAAGTTCTAGGAAGAAAAAAGGTATGAGGGGTTTGTAGGAATCTGAGGTTCAATGTGTCCAAGAGAGACCGACGCTTGAATCCATCCCTCCCACTACGGTGCAAGGCGATGGGTCGAGAGTCCGGCTCGAGAGGCCAAAAGGTCTCCCTCAACCAATCTCTCCCGATCCGACCCGCCACGCAGTAGGAGGGCAGACGCATCCGCCGCCAAGACCTAGCAAACCTCACCCCATGAACTCGGGCACCCCTGCGAAATCACCAAACTTAGCAAAACACCTATGGCAGGGTTGTTGGTTATCCAATAAATAGTTCCCGGTGCGACGGTACCCATACCCGCCCCTATGTAATAATTCTCGTACATAATATACTGTTATTCATATTCTTGACATGACCAGACTCAATTGTTCACCGCGTTTTTTTCATCTTGCTTTCTTTTCGGTTCTCCAAATTAAATGTTAAAATTTTGTGACACGGTCAAACATGGTTTTACCCGTAGATACTGACAAAGTACACCATTTAAAATTATTTATAGAAATGCATTACAGTTTCCAATGGTTACTTTTTAGTTTATTATTATTGCATTCGTGCATAACCATCCTGTATGTTCGCCAAATGCCCCAAGCAGGTGCTAAAAAGTTAAAAGAAAAAGGTTAATTAGATTTGACGGCCCGAGGTGTAAGTCTCACTTGGGAGAATAATGATAGGTGTTACATTTGTTGCTTTCGGTACATACGTATATGTACTAACTCGGGGAATATTCTATTAACATTGGTATAACTCATTCCAATACCAATAGTACCTTAAGGCATCGGGTGGATTCGTTCTTAATTACTTTGCTCCAGAAAAAAATTGCGAAAGTGTCTAAATAGATATTGATTATCTCGTAATAATTAATGGATACTTCGCTGTAGCAATTTATGTTTAACTATTTAGGTACTGTTTGAAAATCATTTGTTTTATTAAATAACGGTGTTTACATGCTTGGGGGTTCCAGAAGTTAGATACAATGGCGTTACTTGACATTGTGGAAAGGTATTTTGGTGGGTTTGATCACAGACAACCGAAATCAGTATGTTTTAAATGAGAGATAACTAACACTCATCACAGATAACTGAAATCAGTATGTTTTAAATGAGAGATAACTAACGCTCATCACAGACAACCGAAATTAGCATGTTTGATGATTTACATTATTTTAATTATTAATTCTTGTTATATTTTACGGAACTTACCCAATTAAAAATTTTCCGTCAAAATTATCTGTGTTTTTTTCCTTAAGAAAACGGAAATTCGTTTATTTTTATTTTTTATTTATTTTAGTCGTATTCTAGTTTATCAAACAGAGTATTATTCAAAGTATAAAATAATTAATTTTTCGATTAAACCCTAATTTTTTTAACCCTAACAGAACATGAAGACATAAAAATATTATGCTACTGCGATGTTGGTAGGTATTAGGTACCTATCATATTATGCCACTGAGATGTTGGTAGGTATTAGGTACCTATCATATTATGCCACTGCGATGTTGTTAGGTATTAGGTACCTATCATATTATGCCACTGCGATGTTGGTAGGTATTAGGTACCTATCATATTATGCCACTGCGATGTTGGTAGGTATTAGGTACTTGTATCTATCATAACTTTATTGCTGCCTACTTAATTTTTACGACCATTATTTCCACCGATTCAAAAAGTGTAAAAAACTCCATCCGTCATCATTGCGATACCTAAAAATAATTAATGGACAACAATTTAAAAATTTGCATTTTCCATTAATTTTTGTTGTTGAATAATTCATAATATAATTACGTTTTCTCCCCATTCACAATTCGCCACGCATTACTATAAATCTTATTGTCTCTACAATTTTGCTGATTATGTGATTACATCGAGGATTTTTACAAAGTTACGCAATGTAGCCTAATTGCATCTACTAAATATGTTGTAATTTGATTGATGTATTCAATAAATTCATGAAACTTCCCACGTTTTTTTATCACTCTGCCTGTGTGTAGAGTAAGTGTAGATATCATATGCATTGTAGCGTTTTTTGATTGTTACAAATAGCTAAAGATTTGAAAATTTGCAGCTAGTATATTTTTTAACCAAGTAGGGTAGTACTTTTGTAAGGAAAAAACAGAAAATGATTTATTTTATTTGAGTTGCAATCTTTTCGGGTGGGAAAACATCTGATGAATCGGAAAAAAATCCATTGCGTTTTTTTTCATTTTCTCATGATCGCGGTTCAGTTTCAATAATTAGCTCGTACTAGTATAAATGCTACTTTCACTTTCATAATTTATATATTTAACGCATATATATTTAATATTTTATTTCTATTTGTACATAAATTGTAGATATATATATATATACAATTGATATATATATATACATACATACATACAGGGTGTCCGGGAGTTAAGTGCGCTTCTGGTGCGGGAAGTGATTCTACATGATGGTAATTGAAAAGTAGAAAAATAAATAATTACAATTTCCATAGAAGAATATTTATTTTCCCGTAAACTGTTTTAGCTAAAAACTGTCTTAAAATATTGGAATTAAAAAAAACATATTTATCTTTTTCTTCTAAATTCATGTAAAATCACGCCCCCCCCCCCCCCCGATTTAATTTATGATTATGACAGGGATATCGTACATTTTCAGAACATAGTGAACCTTTATTTACACATATATGTAAACGTGAAATAGTCTGAAGGATACAAGTCATCACAGTAATGACATATTTGGAGGGTAATCTTTAATATTTAACAACTTTATAGTCATTACAGTGGCCAACGTCCCAGGGCCATTTGACATCCTCCATCGGTCCTTAGTTATTCGCCTCAGGCCTTCCCATCCTGCTTCAATCTTCCTCCACACTGTCCATTCTATTAGCCACTGCATCAGGCCACTTCTTATATTGTGTCCTATTTCATTATCTTATTTTGGTACTATCTGATCTCCTATTGAAGGCAAGCTATCATCACGACAATCTTCATCTTGCAAAATTTGGTCATGAAGGTTTCAAAACTATGATGTGCAACTACTCCTCTATCTTCCATTTTTTTCTATCTTCTATTAATATTTCCCTTGATTATCAGTTGGTTAAAATTGTATTTATCGCTCAGCATATCGTGATCAAAACATTAATACTCACGTCTTCCATTTATTCCTAGTAAAATCTTAGAATGTTTGGCACTAGAATTAGAACTTCTTAATTTCTAGTGAAAAATTAATCTTTATTCTAATACTAATACTTTTTATTATTTTTTCATATATCAGGGGTACTTTTTGGATGTATAAATACATCCACGTTTCAAAGAATTCTTTCCTCTATGCCAATATTTCGTATAGTATTCCTATAACACGACACATTCATTGATGTTTTAAAGTTAGATAAGACATGAAGCAAAAAATTAGGTTCCACTTTTTTACCTTCAGTTAACCTCCAACGATCTAACTAAAACTATCGAATCTTTCTAACTATCGAAATCAACTAGTGGAACACGTTTCGACGAGATACACTCAGTTACACTCGGACAATGAGTCAGATTTTTTCTTCGTATTTTTACTAATTAAAATCCTATAACCTTGCGACGAGTTCACATTGCTGAACCATCTTCAACACGGATACGGCATAGTGATCAACGTACATAAATAATAAATCTTCATAAAAGTGTCCACTATTCGGTGGTTTCTTATGACCACAATGGAAACTTCTTTGTAACTCATCTCCCATAAGCCTGATCATTTTCCTCACATTTGCTCATATAAAATAGCAGCGACCGGCGAAACATCTTTGTTATTAGCGGTTTACACCTGGAGTGAAGGCATCTCCCTCGCGGGGGGAGTTCTTTTACATAAAATTGCAAAAAGCATAAATGCCTCGTAAAGGCATTTAAACGTTCCGGAATAATGGCGGCGCAAGACCAAAACAATACCGTCGTATTTTAGCCAAGCCCAAATCTTCTCGGTTCTGGATCTTATAACTGCGCGCTCTTGGAAGCAGCACTGCTCTGAAATATTCCTTGTTTCGATTGAGTTAATTATAGTGCAGCCATAGGATTAGTCAATTTGAGCTACCATAGAACACTTGGTAAGCATTGCTGCAGTACCGTAATAAAATACTGTGGATTACAAACGGACATTGTAATAAAAAAAAAACATTTTTACTGTTAGATTGTCGTATGAAATTTTATTTGATTTGCATTTATTCTTAAAATGTTTATACAGACATGACATGTAGGTCGAATAACTTATTTGATAGAAAATATGTCTTGTGTCATATGAATCGGTATTTTTAAATCGTTGTCAATATTGGTTTATTTTATTGAAATACTAACTAAATAAATCAATAAACGTGAAAGTAAATTTCCCCAGGTGTAATATAATTCACATAATAGACAACCTCCGGACCGTGAAACAAAGAAGAACACAAATATATTCAGCTTTTCCCCTCCAACCTAAACCTTCCTCTCTCGCATCTCCTTCCCGTCTTCGCTACCTTCAATCTTGGAACGCAATACAACTGGATAGTATATTCCTACTGGCTCAGTCGGTTGAGAATAGTTGGGACTTTTGTGCGGTATTTATATTTATAAAAGTAATGTCGAAGGTTGCCCAACCTCGACAGTTCTTTCACCGAAGCTCTCGAAGGGTGAGAATAAATAATCATTCCCAAGAACAATAAAATAAAAACATTGAAATAAGTTGTTAAAATATTGTACTTTATGTCAATTCCTTTAAGCGGGTCGTAAAGTTGGCCTCCCCTTCTAACAATGGCCAATAACAACGCAGCTACAAGCCCGGACAAGGTATCCCGACTCATAGCCAGGGGTGGCAAATCCAATTACAACTATAATGACATTAAAGCATGATCAACAAGGTAATGATCAAGATTAACAAATTGAGGGTACTTTTAAGGAAAGAAAGATCCGAGAAGGAAAAATATATGAGGGGAGAGTAGGATTCTGGGGGTCAGTGCGTTCAGGAGTAACGGATGTAGAATTTCATTCCTCCTAATGCGGAGGAGGCGATGGGTCGGCTGGAGAGGTCAAAGGGTCTTCCGCAACCGGCCTCTCCCGTTTCTACCATCTGGGCAGAAACATCCGCCGCCAAAATGTGGCAGACATGGCAGAGGTGTTATAATAGTTCCCGGGACTACGGTACCAATACCCGACTCCCAAATTGAGAAACCAAACCATTCATAACCCCGATCAACGCCGGGTAAACGTGACAAGAGCTAGTCGCTTACATTTGACCAGTGCATCGTACCAGAAATGATCATAAAACGGCTCAGTAGCTTTGACATTAATTAGTCTTAATAAAATTTAAACAAAATTGTTTGTGGAAAGTGGACAAGAATCAACGTGGCAACAATTAACTCACGGATAAACCTGACCGTAGTAGGTATACAATCCTCCTTTTTAATCGTGGTCACACGCAGGACCACTTACAATGTTTGTTCAGATATTGGCCGCGCAGTTTGTACATATATTTCATTCAAAGTGGAGCGTGCTACTATTTTTTTTCCAAGGAGGCTGATCTGTAAGCTGAATATGACCAGGGATCGGAGGATCCCTTTGACAGGGCATGACATGTCCATGGAAATATGTACCAATTAACGAATATATGTCAAAGACCATTTTCACATCATAAACTAGTATACACGGGCGAACATGACATCTATTCACACGTTTATAAATGCTCCTGTGATTCGTGCTCGGCCGAACACGTCCGTACGTATATACCAGGATATAGATGCTGTAAAAATAATGGTAGGATGTCAAGGTGCACGGAAAAATAAGCTTTAAAGAAAGTTAAATGAATAGTTATTCGAGATCAATTGCAATTTTTTGCATCCCTGTCAGCAATATAAATATCTTTGTAAAAAGAACACCGCCAGCTCTGTAGGCTGTAGGCTGCAGGGACGTGTATCAACTAATTCATCGCAGGCTCCGTACAGCTTCTGCGGTGAAGATATTCCTCCACTGTGTAGTTAATATGACGGCAAGAAATAACAATGTGCAAACCGAACAGGTGAAAAGCTTTTAAAAAGAAGGGGATGATAAGGCACCTAATTGTAATTTTTTTATCATTTCCAATCACTATAAGCGATTGACATCTCAATCGCTTGCTGACAGTGGCAGCCATAAAAATGCAAGACCTGATTTCACTAATGCATATAAATAATAAACGGATCGCTAAATTCATAAACTGAAACAAAATTAAAAAGAAACTATAAAAATAAAATTTGAAAAATATCGATTTGTAGATATATCATGCTCACTGATTACTGCCTAATGGCTAAACGTACGTATTTTCAGAAGACAGATTTTGTTTTAAATATGAATTGAAATCTACTGTTGTAAAAAGTTTTGTAAACGCTGTATTATCATTTTCAAAGTTGATAGGTAATGTTATGTCTTGCAAGAAATCATTAAAATTCAAATGTAGGAAGGAACGTACAATGTTTCAGGAAGGTACGTTTCATCCATCACACTTATATGGTAATATTGTGAGATGGTACGAAATGGTGAAGAGAACAGAGGGAATTTAGAATATTGAGATGTACCTAGTTACTCACTTCTAGTTACTAATCATAGCCAAAACCTTTTTGTTGGATTAGCAAAATACTAATATGACTCCTGCAGTGTTAAAGTACGACAGAAAAAAATAACTGTGTGTAAGTAGTTGTACTTACTAATGTTCACTCTCTCTCTCTCATCCCAGATGTCATCTAGTATACACGATAGTCTGAAAAACATCCATATTCATTGTATCGTGTTTTTAATACATTTGTTAATATGAACCTAAGATCAATCATTATACATAATTAAGCATTCAACAATCTTGTCAATCATAAAATGAGCGAAACAAAATCATTTCAGATACAACATCAAAAATGGATTAAAGAACAAAAATTCCAATATTATTAAAAAAAAATAACGTAAAATAAAAAATATATATATACATAGATAATAAACACTTCATTATACACAACCTTGCCACGTAATACAATTTTTTGTTTTTTTTTCATTACCACCTTCATTCATTCATTCATTTCATTTTTTTTTTCAAGTTATTATTTCATGTAGTATCTTTTTAACGAATTTTATTAAATCGTATTTATAATATTACTGTAACAATAATAAAAAATTATAAAAAAAAATATTGTGTTAATAATTAAAAATTCTGACACTAATAATATTATACTTTTTAAGATTTCGATTCTGAATGGTGGGCTCTCAACAATGAGATACTGAAAGTACCTATTTACGAAATTACTGAAACAAATTTTCAAATACATACATTATCGTCGATAAACACAAACTTTGGACAAATACACCACAAATACCAGGCAATAAAAGCATTCAATTATCACTCGACACAAAAAATGAGGTAAACAAATAACATTTCACAAACAAAATTAAGCTATGGATTAAAGAATAAGAAGCTTTACTTTGAAATAAATTTATCTTAAAATAATAAAAAATATATAACAACATATTACACATATTATACACGACTGACCATCAATTATAGTGGTATATGACATAATTAGTCACATAAAATTGTAAAATAGGGGCCTCAGCAGGGGTAGAGTACCCAGTGAGGCTCACTATACCAAATCATATTTTAATATGATTTGGTAATTATAATAAATATTTTTAAAAAATATTCCAATGTATCAATAAATAAATAAGTAACGATAAATATATATATACGTACAATAAAGTTGTAAAAAAACACACGAAAAGAATTATGAATAAAAAATCATTAAATTAAAAAAAAATAATAAATACCTAAAAATATACAAATTTAAACAGGGTTCCAGAAAATAAATTTGCTGTAGATAGTTTCTTTTACTTTTATGCAAAAATAGCCATTAATTCCCTGCATACTGGTAGTTCACCTGTTTGTGGAGAAAATTAAATAAAATAATTATTTCAGTACCTACATAAACGAATAAAATTTTCATTTTCAGGGTGTATTTCACCATCCTCCTGATAGCTTATAGATAAGATAATATATTTTCGATTTATTTATTTTTTAAAGTCCGAATTTAATGTTGGTATTCGAACCTATGAATAGTAGCAATATGCCGGAAAAGTATTATTTGTTTGAGAGTATTTATTTCTTTATTTAATAATATACATTATCTTATGGATAAGCTTTCAAGATGATATTGAAAAACCCCCTCATATAGATAATATTTATACTTTTCTAAATTCATGTACATGTTTATTATTCATAAATCAATTACCGTTGATGAATACTTGTGGCAATAAGCAATCATTTTTCGACCATCCCACTATTTAAAAATATAAACCCAATAGTTATTTTCTGCAATTGACACGTCAAACAATGAAGTATATCCGTCTCTGTTGGGCAGGCTCATTTTCTTGTGCGAAAGATGAGACAGCACTTGATTGATATGTGTGAGTAGGGTGGCTGGGAAACAATGGACACATTGTAATAATTGTTTTATAAATTTGCATATTTAAATGTGATATTTAAATGAGTCTCGATTTTGCTCGGTGTGATTTAATTAATAAATAAGGTACTTAAGGTAATTTTATTTAGTAATTTGTCAGTGTCCTACGAAAATTATGAAGATATATTATTTAGGTGTTATTTGAGTGAATTCCTAAAACTGAAATTACAGTGGTTTCACTTAATTTTAATTTGTGTTTTAAATAACCTTTTTGTAATCGATTTTATGGCAGCGGGAAATTTGTTAATACCGATAGACTTTGGGAACCCGCAGACGAGTGACTTTAGTTGCGGAGACAGTTGCGTTGCAATAGTTGCTGTCATAAAATTTCGTTACGGTGTGTGGGGTGAGTGTGTGTGTCACGTGAGACTTTTTAGTTGAGATACTTTTTTTGAATTTTTATGAATTTTAGAATAGTTTTCAGAAGTTTATAATCTGCGGGCGGCCTTTATTTTGGGTATTTGCAAAATGACATAATCAGGGTCTCACCAGTATAGGTGTGACAGTAAAAAATATTTTATGCACATATTTGTATTTACCTTTTACCCATTCTTATTTGTCACTTACTTCTGCACATTTAGCTTATTAATTTTGTTGTTTTCATTTTGTTTTTATTATGTATTTAAACATCCATGTATGTAAATTTTTGGGCGCCATGCCTGTTTTATGTATTAAAAAATAAATAAAAAAATGAAAAATTGTCATGACAATAAAATCTATTTTATGTACCTTTCATAATTTCGTTGGTAATTTTCTGTAAAAAATGGCATACTTTGTATGTACCTAACTTCACAAGAGTTCCCCTCGCTGTACTCAATATAAACATGTTGTACTTCAATATTACTACTCGGCTTGGTGAATTTATTATGGGTCTCGGAGAGGCCTGGATTCATTCAGGAAGGAAAAACGAGGGCCATTAGTTTATGACACAAATGTGTATTCCAAGATCTTGACTCGTTCTCGTTGTCTGCCACTTCTGTTTTCTTTATCCTCGAAATACATTTTTTAACCAATATATCATCCTCTCACCAATCTTTAAGCTTTCTCTCATGCATCACTTTTAATGTTTATTTCCCTACTCATTTTCCCACTAAAAAAGCATCCGTCAAAACTTAAAACACTCTTATTCAGCAATCTTTAGAAATTGAACATATTAGAATATTGAGTAAAATTTACTACGAGTAAACGTAACTACCAAATTTAAATTACCACACTTCAAAATCTAATATTAACTGCGTTCTACGTTTGGTACGAACTTTACGACCGTAATCATATTATTATACATTTCTCAAAATGATCCCCATAGTAGTTAAAATCCTACAAAACAAGCAAAACGGCAATCATTTGAATTATTTACGGTCTTAAATTAATAAATTAAACCAAAGAAATGTGTAATTAAAAATACTAATAATACTGTAGTATTTAATTAAGCCATCCGTTACTTGCACACCTTTGAAACGTGGTGGGACCATAGAACATGGTAATAACTAGACGGATTATAGATCCATGTTTCAGAGAACTGAATGCACCACAAAATATTTTATTAAATAAGGATTATTACTACGATATTTTGTAACCGTACCAAAGGGAAGGGTGTTATACAAAATATAAATAATATCATAATTACATGGTAATATTTTTTACTCCATATTATGTGTATCCATGTGTATCTTCGGTCTTTGCTGTGCTGGAAGGTTGGTTGAATGGAAATGCTCGAAATGGCCTTAACCTTATTTGGTGATCAGGTCTGAATAGCCATGTCCTCTTCAATCTTCCTTCCCCTTCCCACTCCCTTCAGCCTCACAAAATACCTAATAAGACGTCATAACCCCACTGGCTCCGGGCAGTTGGAATTCTTGTGCGGTATTCATAAAAATATAAAAGATAGTAATAGGTACCTACCTAATTATAAACCGCAAAAGCGGAATAATACTTTTAATTTCCCACATCTAGACATTTCAAGTTCTATGGGCAGGACTGTATCTAATTTCATATTCCGCCTGCAAACCGCGATATAGCCGTGTCCCTGTCACACTCGTTCGCTGAAAAGCAAAAAAAAATATCGTCCTCTCGGTCTGGCCGTAACTTTATATCATGCAACGTATAATTAGTAGGGGAAGATGAGAAGTTATGAACATTTCGTTGAAAAATTTTTTTGTGCATTATCACAAAACTCTCAATATCAAAATACGGTACGATTAGGCACACACCAGTGATTTTTGTTAAGGCAGCAGATTAGTCTGTTTCAAAATCCATAAAAAGTCACCTTAACACTTTGCACTCCGATTGGATTCACTAAAGACCATAACGTCGCGTTGTGCACGCATCTCTATATAATGTAAAACAGTGGATTTTAAAACCGTGACGAAACTGTTACCGTGACAATTAACCCGTGCGCACCGGTCCTGAAAAAAAAAATTTCTTGAAGTCATTTGAATCTTGAAAACGTTTCTTTCACTACTTTAAATATGGTGATCATTCTTCTTT
Source organism: Hesperophylax consimilis (assembly GCF_061612785.1). Classification (NCBI taxonomy): domain Eukaryota; kingdom Metazoa; phylum Arthropoda; class Insecta; order Trichoptera; family Limnephilidae; genus Hesperophylax; species Hesperophylax consimilis. Next base: position 22,756,687 of record NC_142847.1, read on the forward strand.
TCTTAAATCTGTGAATTCGAAATCGATAAATCATAATTTGTGGAAAGCCAGTTTATCCAAACCTACAGTTTCTTTTCTCCACTTGTATATTTAATTTATATTGTTACCTTTTTTTTAATTTTACGAGCGAAATGTCTTGCCCAAAGGTCTTCTGTGTGCGCTAAGGTGATTATTCACAAGAAAAAAATACAAAGGACAGTCACAGTGACAAAAACTCAAATCCAGAAGACTAACAAAGGGATATGAGATTTTTGTGCTAATTAAAAAGAAGTTTTAGATCCTCATTTTCTTTGCTGAACTTTTTCTAGCAAAAAATATAGCTTGATATATTAATCAAAGACAACTTTTCCAATAATATTATAATCTTCTCAATTACTTATGATTATAATTTCAGTTAACTGTGTATATTCGTGTTCCCAGTAAGCCTACTTTCCCCGATTCGTTCCATTCCTTTCCCCCACGCAAAAGTGTGAATAAAGACATCAAAGTCACAATAATGGCAGGCCCTCCAGCTAATTTTAACATCTAAGGCCCTAAGTAAAAAGGACAACAACAATGTTTATTCCTATTATTAATAAAAAGGTTTCAACGCTTGGGCTATTTTCTTGAAATCCATCTAATAAAAATCTTAAATACTAGTAGTTCTGTGAACAATAGACCTCGCCATGTATGATTTGAGATTTTCACGGCCAAAAGTATTGTAGTGATTTGTTTTTGGGGTATTATGCCGTGTTGCGCCACCTCCTTTAGCCAACGTTTCGGACAGCATTGCAGTGTCCATCATCAGGGCAGATTTTTAATCGTTTACACATGCGTAACACGGCATAATACCTTAAAAACAAATCACTAAAATAGACCTCGCGTCCAATAATAAAAGTTTTCTAATTTCTCTTATAATTAATCAAATCAATATTTTTTCTGAAATTATAAGATTTTTAAGTAGGTACTTAAATACGTACATACTTGATTGTAAACAGTATATTTTATGTAACTTTATTTTTATTTAAGAAATCATACTGTCCTAAGAAATGTCACTATCTCAATGACAATTCTTTATGCAACCATTAAAACGGCCACCATCTTAAAATGGAAACGAAACGTACAAAAAGTGAACGTAAAAATTTCGAAATAAAATATTAGAAGCCGACAACACTAATGCAGCAAATAACTCACCAATCACTCGCACATATACCCACGATACGATACGGTTGTACCACCCCAGCCAGGAGTACTCCTATCCCGGTGCGACCGGTAATTCAAAATACGTGTTCGACATAGATCCCTATGTAAAACACGTATTTTGAATATTTTCATGATTCTTTTCTAAAGTATAAAACTAATTTATTACATTTTTCGGAGCGATAAATCCTTCAAAATATTTTCAAAAATATTTATTTATAGTCAATTATAATTGGTGAGCTTCGTGAACTTATTGATTTGAAAAATAAATAATTTTTAAAAAACTATTCCACTCTTGTTTTCGAGTTTAATAACAGGGCTGTGGAACGATTTGACGGCCTCGTTGTTTCCTCCCATCTACAACATGTTGTCACCCCTTACTCTCCTCACAGCATCCCCAGAGATGACAAAGCCCCTGAGGGAAATTGTTTTTCAAGGGGCCTCTTGTGTGGAGTTAATGTAATATATTTTTCAAACTAGGAATTGAACCCAGGTCCTGTTCCTTGTCCTTGACCAGTGAGCTATATCGACCATATCGTAATTTTTAACTATATCATTTACTTACTAACAACAATATAATGTTCATTTTCATATTTTAATGACATATTTTTCAAATTTATTTATTTTTCGTTTTATACTCGTTAATATTTGACTGAATATTACAATTTAAGGTTTTGCTTAATTAGTTATTCCAGTATAAAATAATATATTTTTTATTGTAGATCATAATATACTTTACTACAAATTTCATAATAAGCTAGGGCTTAGAAAACAATTTTAAAAGCACACTATTGAAGATACAAGCCAAAAATGTAAATACCTATTCTTGGTTTACCTTATATTGTAGGTAATAGGTAATAAAATCGCTTGACAAACGGGGTCTAGAAATGTTCGATGTCAAGCACAAAACTGGTTTTCATTTATTTTGTAAATAATTTTATAAGAAAGCAAAAAAGTTAACCAAGTGAAACTGTCACAGATAATCTTAGCTATAATACTGAATTTTTTTTAAAGTAGTTTTCTTTATGAGTTCATACATTTATATTGAAAAAAAAAATAGTTTACATTTACATTTTTTATTGAGTAGTTTATCTTTTTATTTTTATTTTACTCAAGCGAAACGATAGGAAAACTTTCAATTTATCAAAAGCATATTTTTTTAGTATTTATAATGTACACCAATTAGTTATAAAGATTAATCAAAAATTATTTGGCATTAAGCTTCGCCTTAAATGAGAAATTGTGGAAATACTGATTTCCACATAGAAAAAACAACTATACACGTCAGTTCTCGGAACAACTTCTGTGCGGAAACGCCACAAAAAAGCAGTAACCCAAATTCTTAAATAATAGACCAAACATACTACGAGCGGTCAAGTTCACCTTAATTGTAGGTCATCTTTGTATTCTATTATATCTGCTACGTTAATTCAATTATGACCCAAAGGCCAGCTGCGAAATTGCACCTTTTGCAAGAAGTTTGACAGACCATTTTTACAGCAAAAAACAACATGAATTTGATATTATAGATCTGTTTTATTCCACCAACGAGGGAATAGTTTTAAGGTTAAACGCAACGCTCGTTGTATTCTACGTGTTCACAGATGGCGTTAATTAATTAATTTTGTTTAAATACGCTTTTGCAAGGTATTGCTTTACAATATTAAGACAAATCATTTGTTTGCGCCCGTATATACGCAATATGAATATGAATCAATAGTTTTGTTCGTTTAAAGACTTAATTCTTTCAAGAAAGGCACACAAATACAATATTTTACCGATGATTCAATCCAATATTGTATTTGTATGCCTTTCTCGATAGAATTGAGTTTTTATATGGACAAAACTATTTATTCATATTCATATTGCGTATATGAGGGCGCAAACAAATAATTTGTCTTAATATTGTAAAGCAATACCTTGCAAAAGCGTATTTAAACAAAATTAATTAATTAACGCCATCTGTGAACACGTAGAATACAACGAGCGTTGCGTTTAAGCGTTCAAAGATATGTAAATACGATTGTTAGAGGGAGCGCGCTAATATTAAAGAAATGATAACAATTAAGCGAAAATGGTGAAAATATTCAATAAAGCACGACTCGTTTGAAATAGAGCAAAAATTTCTCGAAAAATGATTTAGTTTCATTTAAAGAAACACTGTGAATTTTCTCTTGCCTATAAAATATTAAATAACGAAACAAAACGTGTTTTCAATAACGTTTCGGCATAACAAATGTATAGATTATTATCTTCAAAAATAACTTTTTTCTTTTTAGCTTAAAACTTTAGAGAGTTAAAGGAAAACTTGTTATAAATCGGTAGAAATTGGTAATGCGGGGGCTTAAACAAGTTAACAAGTTCCGGGAAGGACGAATTTCTAATATATTATATTATTAAGTACTTATAACCAAATTATTGTGGTCACCGTTGCATAGGAGTTTGGAGATATATTTGGAGAAATGTTTTGTCATCTAAAAATCTGACTTCAGATTCAGATTTCACCATCGTTTTGAAATTTTCGTTTCAAACAAATGCAATGGCAAAATATATTGTCAGGCAGCGTATAAGAGGGAAGACGCGTTTCTAAATGGGCTAGAACCAAAAGTCTAAGGACGGGTTGTTTCAATAAATTTGAATAATTCATCAAATTTCAAAGTTAATTTTCATGTTCAGGGAAAGTTCTATTCCGATTTTTTTTTATTATTTCAGTTCTGTGAGGCATCTCGCCCATAATGGTATAATAACAGAACTTGAATAGGACTTTCACAGAACTTGAAAATTGACGTTGAAATTTTATGAATTGTTCAAATTCTTCGATACAACCTGTCATAAGTTGTGGCTAGAGCGCATTTCTTTCAAAACAACGTGGAAAGCAGGGTACCTACGACACTGAAGAGATTAATCAATAGAAATGCGTTGTGGGCGCGTCTCGTGTGTCCGAAGTGCACTAAAATTGCCCTCACTTCTGGTGAAATGTATCAAGCTTTTTCATATTTAAATTCTTTCTTGGACATATTTAAAATTTCACTGCCCTGTCTGGAGTCTGGAATTAGAAAGGTCTTACTTAAACTGACAACATAATTTTTATTTCAAATCGTCACACAACGCACTTCTAGGGATTATCTATTCATTGGAGTACGAGGTGTGACTGCGAGTAGAATATCTTAGGTGCGAAAAAAGATTTTGTCTGTATAAGATTATATTCTTGTATATAAATTTAATTTTCGAATACATCATGTAATATTAATACGACTCATAAACCACATGTTTATGATGAGTCATCCTTCAAACTTTATATATTCTAATAATATGTCGTTGGTAGAACTATATCACGTGGATTGAGTGCTGTTAGACACCCAAAATTATAGGTCTCCAAAATAAATAACTCAATCAATACTCTTCTCGATAATGCAGCGTGCTTAACGTGGTAGGTCAGGGGCCGCATATCATATTTTGTAAACGGTTTTGGGTTTACGTAAACTGTAGAGGATGCAGCCCAACTATACCATGGAAAACAGATGAACAATATGAATGATTAAAAAGAGTATTTGTGCATACATTAAAAATATGTAGCAAACAACATAGTGGTCTTTTTCCTTACAGTTAAATAGATATTTCAAACACACGACCGCTAGCTGAAAATAGTTGCGTTGATCTAAAAATCCATGAACAATTTTCATGAGCTCAGTTGAAAGTTTTTCAGATAGCAATCTTTTTTCTAGAAACAATTCTTAAGTCGGTAGCAGGTTTCCTGCTCTAATTTTGCGTACCCTCCTTTATTATTTCATTACTATTGTCAGGCAGGTACCACAGTGCCGGCCAATTAGATTTTTTCTGTCCAAACGTTTATATTATTAAATCGCCAAACGTATTTTTATTAACAGGAACCTGAGAGTAAGTTATTTACCAACACTTTTTAATTATAAACAAGTATCGTAAAATATTGATTTTCTAATAAAATGGGCGTAAAACTATTCATAAACACTGATCCGTGGTCACAACCACAAAACGACACGCAAAATCACTAATAAATGTATATATTTTAGGTTTGCCGTTACCAACCGGAACGAAAAAATCATTTTAATTATGGTTTAATACTGCTTAAGTATAATGCGCGTACTAAGGAAATTTCAATATATATATAATCAATTGACAATTACACGAACTGGAACCGCATTCCGGTTTTCAGTGGTTTAAAAACGGGAAAAATGTAATTCCACGTACATTTAACCAGCAGCTTGTAGAGAAATCGGAACATATTTATAATACTGTATTCACAAACAACGATGGACTAATAGTTCTGAAATATATAAATAAGCACAGATAGGGAACATATTTAGCTCACTGTAATTTAACAAAATGTAACTATTATTTAATGTTTAATTTGTGGTTGAAAAAATGGTTATCTGAAAGAAAGGCATTGATAATGATCGATTGAATGGCAGGTTCGAAATGGATTTATGAGTAATGATAGAAATTAATGTGTAGATATTAAGACTATGTTATAAGTATAAACACATTAATAGTACCTACATTGTAATAATTTATAGGTTGACAAGCAATATATTTCGCTTAGCAGTAGGTACCTTTTTGCATTTGTGTCTAATATAAAATTAATACAAAATAAAAAGTGATAAGGAAATCCTAAGGGTTGAGTGTAGTTTTCAAACAGAATAATAATAATAATAATTGCATAATTTGTAGAGCGCCGTTTTTGTGAAAAATCACCTCAAGGGCGCTAGGAATACCCGTAGATTGTCTTACTGAATGCCTGTAACCGGAGTAGCGTTCCGGTTTTCTCCAGTTGATTTAATCTCAGATTTTTTTAATGTGATATGTGCTAAGAGGGATACAGAATTGTTAGTTTGCTTTTTTTCGCCCTAATTTAATACACGAAGCCGGAACGCTCGCGCTCGCACTTTAACCGAAACAGTGAGAAAATCCCGGCTTGTTCATATTTAATCCAAGCTCTAAGTCTAGAGAGAAATTCATAAACTTGTATTGCTTAGAGATAATTGATAAATGAAGAAATATTTATGGTCAAATGATATATATTGCTGGCATAAAAACGCTTATTACAGTTTTCCAACCTGAAGTCTGATATATTTGTTTATTTTAGCATTTAAACCACAAATCTCAGGTCCCATTAGACGTAAAGCTGGACGTAAGGACGTATTAAGTAATATTACTCCATCCGAATGAGTTTGATATTTGAATTCGGCCGTTTAACCATCCCAGAATCAATGAGCCGGCTTGAAAATTAAAATATCTCCTAACCAAGCAGGCTCTCGACCGCATTAAAACACCGGCATGTGTTATAAACCTCTCCGCCATAATGGCCGGGTCATAAATCATAAATAATACGTTCACGAAAATATTCTAAAACGGCCTCCAATAAAAATACCTGAAATTCAATTTAATAATGTCAGTCATTGTATTAAGCCGCCGGACCGGAGTTGGGGCTGGTTTTATAGGGCTGGCCCGGCCCAATTTTTAAGGAGCGGTCCATCCTTAGGACACGTTTTGAAAGGTTATAAAATTAGAGTACCTATTCATACATTTGTCAAATAAATTGTGTTGTTATTGTTATGTTATTTTATGGACCGATAATAGAATTAAGCATATATAAAGTTATTTAAATTAATCAAATATGAAGTTAACAAGTATAAAAGTTGACAATCATAATCAAGGTTACGTATTTAGATTATCGTTAAAGTGGAATACAGTGAGATTTTTTTTTTCCGTTTTCGGTCATGAAAATATGAAGCAAAGTATGTTGGTATGGAAATCAAAATACACGTAATTGCTTGGTACACCTAGTTATGATTATAATATAACTAGTAGTTCTGTGAACAGTAGACCTCGCGTAGTTGATTATAACGATTTGACAGCTGGCGAACTCTGGCGGAGTACAAACGAACTATTCAAGAAAGCTACCATCTTGACAGGATTGACCCCCACGCGATACGATATAATAATAATAATGTAATATTGATTTGAAAAAAATAAACACGACGACTTTTTCCTTCTTTTTTTAATACTTATTACTAAGTTTATCTATTTCATAGTTCTGTTTTTAAAAAATGCTACTAATTTTGGAAAAATCAGTTCTTTTAAATAACGAAAAACTCCACTATTATTATACACAGGTTCCTATTTTTATAGTATTGTAATTACCTATTATTATTACCAGCTCTGTACTGTTTACGTTAAGTTATGCTATGTTTGTGTTAAGTTTATGTTATGTTTATTTTGTGTTATTATTTTAAGTAACACAAACATAACATGTTCTATTATGTTTATGTTATGTTTGTTTTGTGTTTATTATTAAATGTTTATTTTTGTTATGCTACATTTATGTTGTATAATCCTATTTCCTATTTTTATAGTTTCTGTAAATACCTACTACGTAGGTAAGGAAATTTCTAATAAAGTTAATTGAATATATGAACTTTAATAAATCGAGAAAATTTGACTTGCTGCATTCATTGCCAAAATACATTGTAACCTAAAGAAACTATAAATATAATATATTAAATTGACATTCAAATAATATTCTTTGTGGTATATCACAAATATTATGTATATGTAAATAATATATTATGTGTGAGTTTAGTACGGACCAATAAACATTATAATAAAAAAATCTTTCGGTGAAAAGATGATCGTTTTCTCATTCCATGGTAAGTTTTACTATGTAAATGTACATTTTTTACACTAGCTCTACACATGTCATCTTTGGGGATGCTGTGTGGAGTAACTCTTCAAGGAAAGTTATGTGACGTAGTTCAGGGATGGAAAAATATATAAAGGATGGGTAGGAATCTGGGGGTCAGTGTGTCCAGGAGTGACGGACGTATGTATCCATCCTTCCCACTGCTGAGCAGTCCGGCTGGAGATCTCTCGATCCGGCCCGCCACGTAGAAAGTGGGCAGAAGCATCCGCAGCCAAGACCGGGAAATCTCTCCCCATGAACCCGGGCATCCCTGCTAAGTCACCAAATGTAGCGAACCTCTTGGGACAACAGAAGTGTAAGTCATCCAATAAACGGTTTCCGGGGTGGCGGTACCCACTCCCGCCTTCCAGATTGCATACAGCCTCTTTTAATTACAGTAAATAATTAATTACTTAAAGTGGACATTTAATTAGAACTAATAATTAATTAAGTAAAAATTGAATACATTTATTATGTTCTTGTTTTTTACCTATTGCAAGCTTTTTTTCTATCTTTGCACAGTGACATTGAGGTGATATATATCAAGAACATGCTTTAAAAATAGCCACAAAAATACTTTACTAATAACGAGCCAATATTACGTTTTTTTTAAATTTTGCAACTAGAATAATGATACCAGCAATCAACAAGGAATGGCAAAATAATAATATAAATCAGTAATTACATCAAACCTCATCAACTTGGATCCTAAGTTGATGAGGTTTGATGTAACATTGGCTCGTTATCAGTAAAATTACTTAACTAATAACGAGCCAATGTTACGTTTTTTTTTTAATTTTGCAACTAGAATACCTAATGATACCAGCAATGAACAAGAAATGGCAAAATAATAATATAAATAAGTAATTACATCAAACCTCATCAACTTGGATCCTAAGTTGATGAGTTTTAATGTAATATTGGCTCGTTATTAGTAAAATTACTTTACTAATAACGAGCCAATGTTACGTTTTTTTTTTAATTTTGCAACTAGAATACCTAATGATACCAGCAATGAACGAGGAATGGCAAAATAATAATATAAATAAGTAATTACATCAAACCTCATCAACTTGGATCCTAAGTTGATGAGGTTTGATGTAACATAGGCTCGTTATTGGTAAAATTACTTTACTAATAACGAGCCAATGTTACGTTTTTTTTTTTAATTTTGCAACTAGAATACCTAATGATACCAGCAATGAACAAGGAATGGCAAAATAATAATATAAATAAGTAATTACATCAAACCTCATCAACTTGGATCCTAAGTTGATGAGTTTTGATGTAACATAGGCTCGTTATTAGTAAAATTACTTTACTAATAACGAGCCAATGTTACGTTTTTTTTTTAATTTTGCAACTAGAATACATAATGATACCAGCAATGAACAAGGAATGGCAAAATAATAATATAAATAAGTAATTACAACAAACCTCATCAACTTGGATCCTAAGTTGATGAGGTTTGATGTAACATAGGCTCGTTATTAGTAAAATTACTTTACTAATAACGAGCCAATGTTACGTTTTTTTTTTAATTTTGCAACTAGAATACCTAATGATACCAGCAATGAACGAGGAATGGCAAAATAATAATATAAATAAGTAATTACATCAAACCTCATCAACTTGGATCCTAAGTTGATGAGGTTTGATGTAACATAGGCTCGTTATTGGTAAAATTACTTTACTAATAACGAGCCAATGTTACGTTTTTTTTTTAATTTTGCAACTAGAATACCTAATGATACCAGCAATGAACAAGGAATGGCAAAATAATAATATAAATAAGTAATTACATCAAACCTCATCAACTTGGATCCTAAGTTGATAAGGTTTGATGTAATATAGGCTCATTATTAGTAAAATTACTTTACTAATAACGAGCCAATGTTACGTTTTTTTTTAAATTTTGCAACTAGAATACCTAATGATACCAGCAATGAACAAGGAATGGCAAAATAATAATATAAATAAGTAATTACATCAAACTTCATCAACTTGGATCCTAAGAAGCAAGGTATTGAATGAAAATGTGATTATATATTAGAACTGATAAAATAAGCATGGATGGAAGAACGTATTTCGATATTATTAAAAGTAATTAAAACTATGGCTAGCGGTACGAGAACATTCATTGGGAACTTTATATGTACTACTGGTACGGCCATTCCTATACCGAAGAAGGTAATGTGGATACTAATAAAAAAAGAACAATAGAGGAAATGACAAGTTTTACTAATGTGATAATTGCGAGAAAAAATACATTTTCTAAAATGCAATTTTTTTAATATTAGTATTAACTCCTTTATTTAAGACAGCACCGGTTTTACTCAGGTAAAAGCATCTTCAAACTCATGTATTTTATTTATATTTTTCGGAAGGCAAAACAGTAAGTTGCTCAGCGTACAAATAAATATATAGAACCGAACTTTTACTATTGAAGTCTTATTTTTTTAAATACAAACTACTAAAAAATGTATGCCTTGAACATTTTGCACTAAGTTTCGTTGAATTTGTTTATAGTATGAGAAAGGATCACAAGAAGTAAGACATTTTATTTATTTGTTTTAAGGAACATTAACAGTTTTAATATTAATTCAATATACAAAGAAGGATGCAAAAGAAACAGACCAATTATAAATGTCCACAAATGGTTGATTTGGTAATATAAAACTAAGTATTTAATTTTTGATTTCACTTATTTTGATTTTGATTTGGATTCACCATCGATATACCCTCATTAAGGCTTTGGCATTTAAAGCATATTTGTGCCGAAACCGAATGGCGTTTGGTTACTTTTTTCTAAGACCCACAGGAGTTCATCATAAAAAATTAATCACGACTAGCTTTTTGCTCGTTGCAGTCAAATAGTACTTTTGGCCGTGAAAATCTCAAATATATTGCTAGTAAAAATTCATTCTAAAGCATTCACCTCCACAGGTCGATACTCCCGGGTAAAAGCAACCCGGCAAACGAGTTACTAACGCATTTTAAATTGTATACGATTGTGAAAATGACTTGAAATTTTCTTCCTCGCCGCTCTCAGGGGCGGGCCACTTCACGTTACAATATTACACCCGATAAATTACTGCTTCTAAATACGATATTAAAATTTATAAAAAACACCCCTGCCTCTAGGCGGGACCTCTGTAATTTGTAATCTAAATTTATAATTATTTTTTAATTAGCAGAACCGCGAAGAGCAGCAGCTTTAAGCTTGTTGCCGCCAAAAAGGACATTAGATGGATTTAGATAGTCCTTTTGGATTTTTATTGTTTGACCATTAATCCACGCTCCAGCACGTTTTGGCTTTTGGCAGTGGGTAATAAAAGTTTTGCCTGATGCAAGTTTCCGTTGCAACATCAATTTGATGAAATTTATAGATAAGCAGTACGCCATTTTAATTATTGATTATGTTTCGGGTAGATATTTGAGTTCATTTAACTGGCGTAGAAGGATTAAAGTAGATTGAATGCTGTAGAAATAGTATATCTAAGTCGTACGCGTGATAAAAGCACACAGGTGTGACAAATGAACGATTGAAGACGTAATCCATGTAGGTAAGCGTAAGGGATGTTTTATTGGTTTTTACATGTAAAGTGGGTGGACAGTTTATATCAGAAAAATGTATTATCGCCAATGGGTAGAGGAAATTGTTAAGGATGCCCCAGGAAGACATGTCCGTACGCCATTTTTTAATAAGTTGTATTACCTATTGATTAAAATTGGCTCCCACTTATTTATATACACAAACTGCAACAAGAAAATATACTTTTTCATGAAGAATAAATTTTGTTTATATATCTCTATAAATATCCGATAACCTGCCGAAACAGTTTGTCGGCAGGTTAATTTCACAATAATAATTATAACACTAAATCACAAATATAACGAGGAACCACAACATAGAAAATAAAGATAGAAGAATAACAAAAATTCAAATGGGTAATTTCAAACCTTTGTGAGGGGGGAGGGGGAGGGGTTCGACCCTTGGGGGGGAGGGGTTCAGTTAGAAAGAGAGGATTGTAAAATGTATTAGAAAGTTTTTTAGAAAGAGATGGTGCAAATAATATTGTTCTATTTTCCACGAATGTAATCTACGAGCACTATTCTCTTTTTTCATATGCAATGCTTAGGCTGATGGGGGGGTTTTAACCCACTAAACCCTCCCCCTCCCGTGTACGCCCTCGCAAGTGACTACAGAATAAAGACATAATATACACAGATAGACAGATATAACCCAGACAACATACTCATATAAGAGTATACTATTGTACGTATGCTTATAAGTAGAGACACCCATGCATAGCATTAACGATATTTTCGAATTAAAGCGATAAATGGTGTTTTTATAATCTTGTATTGACAGATCGTAGAACGAACATGACACACTCTACTGTAGAAACATGTGCCATGTTGAGTTTCAATCAATAATGCAATAAACATGTTTCAAGTGATTTTGCTAATTTAATTGTTTTTCCCCTCTTGCCGACTCCCATTCTTTGACGTTATCCTATTTAGCTATAAACGCTATGAAAACGAAAAATTATAGCTATTAACGCATTCAACTGTCCAGAGCCAGTAGAACTATTGAACTCCTAATTGGGTTTGTTGTGAGGTTGAAAAGAGTGGAGAATCGAAAGATATGAGGAAGAGGAATGTTGGGAAACGTAACACATATGTATATTTATAAGATTAGAAATGTATATCACAAACATAAACAATTTAAAAAATAAGTATATTCTATGAAATCTATGTACTAAATCATGGGCGGCTGCCATAATGAAGTACCCAACTGGAGCGGCGTACGCTGTAGGCGGAGAGGGAGAGCGTTCAGGGTAGAGGGGGTGATGAAGGGGGGTTGAAGAGGGGGAATAGCGATCAAAGGCGCATCAATTTAAATTTGCCCACGAGGGCGGCATCGAGGGGCGGGGGCGAGGGGCACTCGGTCCAGGGCGGAAAAGCCGCCCACGGGTCCGTAGCTAATAGGTACAAACATGTAAATATAAATTATGATGTTTGTTTGCGCATTGATTATTAATTGTTGAACATATTATTTTTGACTTTTGGGATAGTGAACCGTGTTGAATCCTCTGAACGGATATCAGGGTTATCTTAAAAGTCAGCTGTAGAAAAATAATGAAGAGTAACACAACTATCTACCCCAAGTCATACAAAATGAGAAAACATTTAAATCAACTCCAGCCTAATTCCATTGTATGGCATGAATTAGTATTGTAATGACGCGCAAATGGATGATAAAAGAAGTCTGGATCGCCACATTCGGGACAATTAAGCTCTTCATGTCGGGATAACTGAATGTGAATCAAGCAAGAACTAAATGACAAGGGGTGTGATATATGTTTCCATTGTTTCTTCCTTCCGCTGTCCTATGGAGAAACGGCGTTAATATTAGTTAATGTACAGCGCCATTGAGATGATTTTTCACAAAAACGGCGCTTAACAAATATTATCATTATATCCATTACTTATTTTCTTTGTTTTAGGTTATTTTTTTAACTTGCCGTCCTAACTAAATTTAAAAAGGGTGTTCAAATATCTAATGATCATTTACCAAGCAAGTTATCAAACAGATCACCCTAGAGGAGTTACCATTACAATCCTTAGATATTTCCCGAATAAACAATATCATCTCATTCATCATCCAATTCCCCAATTCGGGGCAACATCATCGTGGGGCAATTCGTATCACTGATCCCGCATTCATTTCCCGCCCGGCCCGAGCCGCTAATTGGCCCGACCTCCCCGCCAACCAATTACGGATACCGGGGGAGAATCATCTTCTCGTTCCTTCTGAACCCCCGTTCCCGTTCCACCCCCATTTCCCCAATTTCCTCTCTCTTTTCATGCCACTTCCGGAGTCGTTCTGTCCCATTTCCCCCCTCTTCCTGTCTGCGTCTTTCTAACGAGTTTCCCGGTGTTCTCTGTCCTTTGCTGTCTCCCGAAATGGTTCCCTAAATATCACCCACCCTCCCATTTGTACAACAAACACCCGAATGGAACAAAGATTCTCAACATTCTCTTATATTCTGTCTATTACCGATGGTTGTTTCATGTATATTTTTAAGTATGCACCGTTCTAGTAATACATAATAATAATGTGTGTATTTTAGTTTATGATCTGTTAATATGTAAAAAAAATTAAAATTATGGCTGAATGATTTGGACTTTGAAACACTTTTCCTACGAAATCTTTCATTTTTCACTACAGTATTTCCATAACTTTAAAATTTATTTATTTTTATTAATTTATTACATCTATTATTTATTTATATTACTTTTTATTGTACTTACAATTTTTTAAACATTAAATCATGAAACTTTGTTTCTTATTCAAAACAATATTACGTACATTATAAATTGCTGATGATGTATTTAATTTTATTTAAAAAGTGCCTTTATTTTCATTCTAATTTAATTTGTATTTTTTTGTACATATTACCCGCGCACAGGCAGTGCCTTTGAGGGTCCCCTTTACTTAACTTTGTTTTATATATCATACTACTTATTTTTTTCTATAAAATTTTGTACTTTTTTTGTAAAATTATAGGGATAAAATAAAGTTTAATAAAATTAGTAAAAAATGATAAGAAATTTTATTTTTCAACCAAACTTTTAAGCTTTTTTTTAATATGATGGCAATTGTTGTTTTATCTCTGTAGTAAAATACATATTTAGTAAATAGACTAATCTAACCTTACCTAATTAGGTATAGTGCATCTTCATTTAGTTTCTATCAAAATGAATTTCACATAACAATTAATATTTTATGTCCGTAATGTGATAACATAAGTTAAATTAATTAGTGATAATTTATTTGTAATCAGTATATTTATTTCATAATTAAATTACCGTTTCACAATTATTTATCTTGTACAACGGTTGTTTATATAATTATTCTGAAAAGAAGGTATCTATGTCTATTAAGGTACTAATAATTTGGGTAATAATTTTGTTTTTTTCAAAAAAGCATGTTTGACTAACAGATTACGCTAAAAAAACATTTTTTTACCTCTCGCAGGTGAATTCTATATAATATAGATATATCCAAACACACACGTATTTGAATGCACAATTGTGTCAAAATTTCAAAGCAATAGGTGAAGAATTTTCGGACATTTAAGATCTTAAACAAACGAACTTATACATTTTTATTTAAATAACGATGATGATGATTGAAGATAGATAGATTATTTATGTTAACTTAATGAGTGTGTTTATTTTATGTCGGGTAGGTCATAAAGTCGATTCAACTACTCAATAAACAGCATCTACCTCGTGTGTTTATAATCTGTTTGATGCTTTGTCGTATTTGTTGCCGAGACCTTTTTGTTTCAAAGCTCATGTAATAAGTATAATATTCAATTTTGACCCAGGAGTATACAAATAGGACAGACCGCCGCACAACTCTGTATTGGCACACACTCCTTGCCAGTGGCGGATCCAGGGGGGGGTCACGGTGGTCATGACCCCCCCCCCCTGGGCCCCAGCCCAGGGGGGGTTATGACTACCTAGGTCCTGGGCCCATCCAGGACCTAGGTGGACCACTAATTAAAATTGTTAAACATAATGTTTTTATATATTTTTTGTCACAATATAAATTTTATTTAAGTACTTTCAATATTTAATTAATTTAATATAATACTTTGTTTGACGGCAAACGCATTATTCGGGAACGAACGCATCGAAAATTCGAATGTTACCGCGTCACCGCGCACCGCCACCGGCGCGCGCTTCGGCCGCCACCTTTCATATTATTATGACACATTTTATGTAACCACGTGTGACGCTTGCGCGCGCTTTGTTTCGACTAACGTCTAGCAAAACCTAACCTCAATCGGAACGACTAAACTTTATTAATAAAGTGTTTACTTTTATTTGTTTACTAAGTTAAAAAAAATAAGTTCCAATTATAAGTAATAGTGTTCTTAAAAATTGTTGCTGCAAATTCAATTCATTACAAGAAATGGTAAGTAATCTAATCAGTTTCTTCATTATGCCAGTGTATGTGTGTTTAAACTCAAATGTTATTTGTTAATGTTCTAAGGCTGGGGTTAGACTCGTAAGTTTTTTTTCCTGTAAATCGCTCTTGAAGGCGAGTTTGGCCAAATTCCCAATGTAAACGACACCAAAAGTCACTTAACGTAATTTTAGTAAGTTACAGAACTTATTCTTTCGGAAGTTTTTTGACAGGTCTGGACAGGTCTAACGCGCCCGCGCGAATTACCAGCCTTCCTATACTTCCTAAAGCAATTCTTAAGGCGAGACACAACCTCGTTCATCGAGGTTTTGCCCAAGGCTAACATTTTAATTTATTTCGGCGAAATTATAATTGAATTTAAAAAAAATAAAATTATGCCGCACGAGGGATGCAAGTTATTTATATTTTAGATTAATAAAACAATACCTTACAATTAATATATTTTACGTTCAACGATTTTAAAACTTTATAACCCGTGTATAACTATAAAGTTAGCGGACTTAGCGGTAAGTACCAGATTTTATTTTTCTAGATGATGAATTAATAACTTCGGAAGTGGACACATTTTTAATATTTGTAACAAATTCTTCAGAATCAATTAAAATGAAGGCTAAAAGTGTGGATAGATTTTTTTACTAAGATTACGAAAACGTTAGTAATTTTTTTTAGAAATGCATAGTATTATTTTTAATGATGGATTTTGAATGATTTACATGAAAATGTTCCGTCTCCGATTATGTTCCCTTAATTTTGTAAAATTCCACACTGATTATTTTTTTTATACGGCAACACTTTGATATCCAGCGAATTTTTGAATTTGACGTTTAACGTTCACTAGATTTATTGTTTGTTCTCTGCGAACTTAACCACTTAACTTTTGATTTGACTTTTTGCATGAGTAGGTGGTTTGGTATATTTATGATTTTTGCTAAAGATGGCGGTGTTTTGACAGATGTTATGAACAGAACTCCGTACAATTTCATGCCATTTTTGTGACATTCGTGTGGAAAACGTTCTTTTTTAAATGACTTTCGGCTAGTTAATTACCGTTTTTTTGCACATATAAAATTATGTCCCGTCTTTCCGGTTTATAAAAAGTCAGGACATACCGCAGTCGATTTCTGACATTATTTTAAATTGCGATATTGAGATGTATCCTAATGTAAGAAATTTTTTATGTATTATGGCTACACTACCTGTTAGTGTAGCGACAGCGGAAAGATCTTTCTCTACGTTACGAAGAATCAAATCGTGGCTAAGAGCTTCAATGGTTGAAGAACGCCTAACCGGACTGGCACTTCTCCACGTTCATAAAAACGTACCAATTGAAGTAGATGAGGTGATAACGCGTTTCGGGAGAAGAAGTAAACGAAAATTTGATTTTTTTATTTAAGATGAAGCTATCCTTTTTTTTATTTTATTTTTATTTTTTTATTTAGTAACTATAGTACATTTTTTTAAACATTTTTATAAGAATTATATATATTTATATGATTAATTGATATAGATTTTTATAGTCCTCCTCACTAGGAGATCCTGTGCTGAGGGGGACTAGGTTTTGAATAATTTTTCAGCGACTTCTATGGTTCGACTTCATGTTTTGGGTAAGGTTTTCCAGAAACTTCTACGACGATGTTTTTAATAGGCTAGTGAGTTCTTTTTCTGGTAGTTCCTTAAGCCAAGATTTAATGTCCTTAATGTAGTGATTTTTGGTTTTAATTTGTTTGATACTAAGTGGGAGTTTGTTATATACCTTTATTGCTAAAAAATTAGAACTTTTTTGTCCAAAGGTAGAGTTACACTTTGGTATATTTTGTATCTCTGTTTCTTTGGCTCTGGTTTTATAAGTATGTGAGGTGTTTACTTCTGAATTATTTTTGAGGTGGTGTACCTGAATGTTTTTGGCATAGATTTTCTGTATACTTGGAACGTCAAAATGCTTAAAAATTTCTGTTGTTGACGTCCTTATGGGGACCTTTAGTATGGTGTATGTAAATTTGATAAAAATACATATACCTAGTTTTTTTAAAGTATGTATTAGTTACATTTTGTTAATATGTATATATATATATATACTTAATCAAGTTTCTTTTTATTAATATATGTAGCTGGGAGCAGTTCCTTGATAATGTCTAATACTGATATTTGTTTGCCGGGTTTGAACCCGCGATCTTCGGATCGCTAGCTGGCAGCCTTTCCCCTCTACCATGGAGGCCGTCGAAATTTTACTTTTTGTTTTAAAATAATATTTATTGTATTCGTTTTAATTATGCTCTTTTTGGAATAAATTCAGCATAGGTAGATGCAAGTTATTTATTTTCACCGTTTTTTTTTAAGTCTATGTATCCATAAATTGATGTATCTAATGAAGAATATTTTCATTTGAGAAATTTTAGGTTGACGAATATAATGCTTAAATTCAGTATTGGTAGATCAGAGTTAATATTTTATAAGAATAATTTTTAAATATATGTAGCAGTGAGCTGTTCCTTGAAAATGTCTAATACTGAGATTTGTTTGCCGGGGTTCGAACCCGCGATATCTATTGTATTTGTTTTAATTATGCTCTTTTAGGATAAATTCAGAATAGCTAGATGCTATTTATTATTTATTTTAACCTTTTTTTTAAGTGTATGTATCCATAAATTGATGCATCTATTGTAGAATATATTTAAACCTAGCTGTGAGTTGTTCCATCATCATTTCTAATATTGAGATTGGTTTGTTGATTTGTTTCCAAAAAATTTATTTGTAAATAAATTTTACAAAAATTTTAGATGTGGTAATTTGATAAAGTGTATGTAAATTTGATAAAAGTACATATACCTAGTTTTGTAAAAGAACGTATTAGTTACATTTTGTTAATATATATACATATTATATTTAACTTAATCAAGTTTCTTTTTATTAATATTTATATGTACCTATTAATAATTCACTTTCAGAATATTTTTGTTTGGATTGTAAATAAATAAAATCAATTCAAATTTTATAAATATTTACTTTTATTAGCGTTCCCCATAGTTTGAGGATTGTCGATAATATTGACTACGCTGCCGGCTCGGCTGCTGCTGGCAAAATAGAATGGACGGTATTCATCCACCAGGTAACAAGGTATTAACAAGCGTATGGAAGCATCGGCGAACGGAGATCTCGCTGGGCGCTTCTTACGTATTGCAAGCACCGCGTCATGACAACAATATTTATTTCAAATTACTTGCCTCGTGCAAATCAGGCCAAAATATGACGGTGCAAGGCGCTCGGTTTTAAAATTTATAAAGCACAAGAATCGAAATATTTCCAGCGTTTATATTCCTCTTAAATATGGAAGTACAGTACTTACATTTATTAATAACATTTGCTGCACACGATTGGTCCTAAAGGAGTTCAAATTTTTTTTTCATTTGGCCTCACTATTGAGAAGAGCACGCTGGAAGGCATTATTCTACTCTTCGATAGACTGGATAGACACTTCATACCTACAGTGAATATTACAGTGGAACGATTCAAATTCTTTACCAGGAAGCAAAGAAATAACGGTCAACAGGCTGTTATTATTTGTCTATTTTGTCGTGACAAGCAAAGTGTTACAATAATAATGTCGAGTCAAATTCTGCAAATGCAGAATGCTACGGATATGGTTGGCGAGTGGAAACGTTTTAAGCAATCATTTCTTTTATATATGATGGCGAATAACTACAACGAGGAAAAGGAAATTCAAAAAGTTGCAAGATTCCTACACACAATACTATGTTGAAGACACACCTGACACCATGTTATATTGTGGTGAAATAAGAACACGATTAATAATTGTAATCTGTACTGTATTGGTTGACAATTGACATTACACGAGCCTACGCCGCCCGGGCTTGCGGAGCAAAAGACAATATTAATGATATACCTAGTGTTACCATATCCAACAATACCTACTTTTTACTTGTATATATTATTATCAAAATTAAATTATAACTTCTTGTAACTGTAACTGACCGGACCTAAGTCCTCCATCACAACACAAGCAAGCATTTTCGGCTTTCTGTGGTGGTGGTAGGAGTTATTGTTGGGTTATTCGTAACCCGGGAATGTTTGTCTTTCTTTAAAAAAAAAAAAAAAAAACTTGACCACGACTACGTGACCCCCCCCTGGCGCCAAAGCTGGATCCGCCCTTGCTCCTTGCTTCATTCATATTCATACCTACTATTCTGACTCTTGGCATGACTGGACTCAAGTCACATTTGACACTCATTTGATTCACTTGATCCTACATTCTGTTTTTTTGACTCTCGGCATAGCCGGACTCAAGTATTTGATTCACTTGATCCTACGTTCTGTTATTTTGACTCTTGGCATGGCCGGACTCAAATCCTAGATTCACTTAATCCTATGTTTTGTTATTCTGACTCTTGGCATGACCGGACTCAAGTATTTGATTCACTTGATCCTACGTTCTGTTATTTTGACTCTTGGCATGGCCGGACTCAAGTCCTAGATTCACTTGATCCTATGTTTTGTTATTTTGACTCTTGGCATGGCCGGACTCAAGTCCTAGATTCACTTGATCCTATGTTTTGTTATTTTGACTCTTGGCATGGCCGGACTCAAGTATTTGATTCACTTGATCCTACGTTCTGTTATTTTGACTCTTGGTATGGCTGGACTCAAGTCCTAGATTCACTTGATCCTATGTTTTGTTATTTTGACTCTTGGCATGGCCGGACTCAAGTCTTTGATTCACTTGATGCTATATTCTAATTCTGGTTACAATTTCATTTCATTGAAAAAATGATCTCTAAACTTTAGGGATCCCTGATCTCCTTATGAAGCAGATGTAACCCGCTGGCATCCTCCCAACTGCGGTCCAGATAGCGACTTGGCAACAATTGTTGCCCGCTCTGGGGGCAAAAACACACATTCTAGTTATGGACATGAAAGCGTTAACTACGCTAATTTTATCTCTTCAATTATTTATTAGTAATATTTTTATATGGAAATCATTATTTTATTTAATGGAAGACGTTTATTCTATTATGATTTTTTCCAATATTCTCACAACTCTTTCACGTTGTGCCAATATTTCACAGGATCAGAAATGTATATTACGTATAATATATGTATTAAGAAGTATTCATTTGTAGAAGCTACAGACAAAATGTCGTGTGACACCTTATGGGACTACCTATTCTTAGAACTTAATAATATTCATGACATTGTAATGTTCGTAAAAATTCAACATTTTATCATTGAAAAAATCAAAAAGTATTAAGTAGATAATGAAACAGAAACTCAACGTGCATTAATCAACAAAAACTTTCAAAGGGTGAGCTCTGACATTATGAAAATCAGCAAATAAAAAATAGCAACTGTAAGTATTGAAATTTACCGTAAGATGAAATATTTTTTTGTGTTTTAAGTGAAATATGGACATATTTAATCCGAATCACGGGCAATGCCGGGTAGAAAAAGAGTAGTTTTATTTTTGTGAAACTATATAATTATTAATTGAATTAAATTTGTCCATTTTAAATATTGGCTTGTAAGTTAGGAAGGCACCTACCTACCTTATAAAAATCTGTGTGTAAATTTCCATTCTGAGATAAAGTTATATTGATACACCAGCAAAATATACTTTACTTTAAATGTATAATTAAATATTATCATCTCTTACTTGCGATGTGAAGATACAGGAGAACGGAAACCACCCCTGTAGGGAAAGGGTGTAGCCAGTAGCTAGTAGCCACCCATTCGTCCCCCTCCCCCTTCACCCACCAAGAGGCTACACCACTGAAGGAGTTTACTAAATGCAAACGCGGCTCGTGAGATGTTTTACAAACTTTGTTAAACACTCTATTATTAAATGGGCTCAATTTTAAATGGGAGTCCTTATAAACTTGAGCTTCCAGGGGCGGATTCCGGACTAAACGAATGGAAATTTTGAAAGTTCAACAGCATTATAAATATTTACGAGTTTATTTCGACATAACTAGGTACTTTACTGATACTACGCTTTTCGTATAGAAGCCAACAACACTAATGCAGCAAATAACTCAACCACTCGCACAATCACAACATATAGAAGTCAACAACACTAATGTAGCAAATAACTCACCAATCACAACACATAGAAGTCGACAACAATAATGCAGCAAATAACTCACCAATCACTCGCACAATCACAACACATAGAAGTCAACAACAATAATGCAGCAAATAACTCACCAATCACAACACATAGAAGTCAACAACACTAATGTAGCAAATAACTCACCAATCACTCGCACAATCACAACACATAGAAGTCAACAACAATAATGCAGCAAATAACTCACAAATCGCTCGCACAATCACAACACATAGAAGTCAACAACAATAATGCAGCAAATAACTGACCAATCACAACTCATAGAAGTCAACAACACTAATGCAGCAAATAATTCACCAATCACAACATATATACTCACTACTAAAAATTGCCAAACCTGTACATTTTTCATGATTCTTTTCTAATGTATAAAACTAATTTATAAAAAAAATTAGCGCGATATATCATTTAAAAACTATTTGTACTTAATTTTCCAAACGTATTAACAGTCTATTACAATTCGTTAATTTCGTGTACCTACCCTAAAGAATATTGCTCAATTATTGAGCAATTGAAAATAACGGGCGTAAACAAATAATTTGTCCTAATTTTATAAAGTAATACCTAGCTAAAAACGTATTTTTATAAAATTAATTAACTAACGACATCTATGAACAAGTAGAAGATAACAAGCGTCGCGTTTAACCAAAACCTCCCGGGACACTGAATCAAATCAGCCTCCTAACTTGTATGAGAATCTCCAAAAAAAAAAATTTTATTTATTTTTTTATAGTAACTAAAACATTTAAAGATGTTTTAATAAATAAGAATAAATTGAAAAAAAAACATATTTTTTGTAAAATCCCATAAAAGTTAGGAGGATGCTTTGAATGAGTGTCCCGGCCTTGTGATCTAGGAGGTTTTGGTTTAACAATAAGATGATTTTTTTGTTTGCGCATATGTGTAAGGAATATGATTACATAGCTTTGTCCATTTAAAAACTCATTTCTTTTAAGAAAGGCAAAAAAATACAATATTATAACTGTGATTCAATCCAGCATTGTATTTGTATACCTATCTTGAAAGAATTGAGTTTTATACGGATACAACTATTTATTCATGTTTATATTACTATGTACATGCGCAAACAAACAAATCATCTTGATATTTTAAGGCATAACTTGCAAAATACGTGTTTTTTTGCTAAAATAATTAAATTAGCGCCATCTACGATCGCGCACATTATAACATATATGTTCTTAGAGTTAATTACATATGATTTGAGGTAGAACATATTGAGCTCGCTTCTGTTTGGTCTTCCGATTTCCAACAAAATATGTTTTTAGCTCCATGAATAAATATCACACTAAATTCATAAACAGAGTTTCAATAGTTTTTTTAACGTTTGGAATATCACCGAAAGTATACATCTAATCTTTGTAAGCACAAAGATTAGAGATGTTATACTGCGTATACATTTGCGAACCGAAACGTGAGATGAGCCTCGAATTATGGAAGAAACGAAGCAACCGAAAGCGGCGTTTCGAGCGATTTCGGCTTTCGGTTTGCAAATGCACGCAGCATCAGATATTATGCATCTAACCACGATTTTCAGAACGAAATATAAACTAAATAGGTAGGTAGGTACAGATGATTTACGTCCAATCTGTCACGTCAATATTTTGTTGACTTACATAATTTAGCTTTTACTCACATTATAATGTTAATCGTGATGATAAAGCTTTTTATATTATGTTTTACCCGATTATCATAATTAGGTGAGTATATTTTTATATCTAGAAAGGCAATGGCTCATCCTAAAAAACAGTATCTACTCAAAAAACCTTGCACTCCATATTTGGTGTATAAAGCTCACCATATCTTTCTACACACTTATGTTTACGGAACATAACATTTTACTTTGAATATAAGGTATAAATAAATAATTTAGAATGGCATTCAATGATATACAAAATGGTAAACAAAAATAATACCAATAAAGTTATTAATAATAAAATAATATTTAAAAATAATTAATATTCGAGCCGAACCCTCTGATATGAAAATATCTGGAGTCAGTGAATTATTTTCCCATTTGATCTCTGGTGAGTTGACGTGTTGTTCTTGTATTGTTTTGTATTTATTTTGCTTATATAATGCACTTGCATAATGTTGATTGACTAGATGATCATTTGTGGAAAAGTGAGTGGAAGGGTTTAGTTTTTTCCTACGGGGAAGATTTAACCCGGACAAAAAAATCGGAAGCATAAAAAAATAAAAAAATTATAATTAAAAAAAAAAACACTCTAAATAAACTATTAATTTTGTCAATTACTCGCGGGCGGTAATTTTTTCCCAAAAAACACCACAATCGGTGAGCTCTCGATGGTCAGTAAAAACATAAAAGGCATCAAAACCTAAAGTGAAACAGCCAAATTACAGAACTAGTAAAAGAATATGACAAATTTCAATATGTAAACTGTAACACAGTGGCATCCTCTAGCATGACTGATGAAATAATACAAAAAATTTATCCACTGAAAAAAAATTGCGTAAAATACAAAAAAAAATATGAAAAAAATAAATATAAATAAGAAAAAATATATATGAATGTCGTGCCTACATATCTGGTAGGTTAAGAAAACTTTTTAATGTAAAAATAATCAAAAATATATACTCTGCCCTTGTTCTCTTATCTTACAAAAACGATCTAAACTCAGTAAAAATTTCACAAAGAATCATCAGGAAATACCTACTTTAAAAAATTCTTCCTTCTCAACAAAATTACTTTTTAAACTGTTTCCAGAAACAAATGTCGAATAATTTCAATTTTTTTAAATGTGTAAAGAAAAAAATCTCAAATAAAATTAGAAATACTACCAACTTACGCGAAATGGAAACCTATTTATAACACCGTTCAAAAAACCCAAATGAAAAACCCATTTTTCATTTTTTCATTTTCCCAGAAAAATGTATTTCCCTTATTATTCATAAAAAATTACAATAATCTCACTACCAAATTGCATTGGTGTATTATTAAACAATCAGGTATTTTTAAACTTACAAGTAAATATTTTACACAAAACATTTGCAAATAGATGACAAGTAAATATTTTTTACAAAACATTTATAAATAAAAGCAAAATTAATATGTAGGTACCAACCAAAATAATAATAGTGGTTCCCAATATAATATTTTGTAAAATACGTGATTAAAATATAACATGTCATATTTTAAAAAAAAGATAATAAAATCATATCTATTATATAACATGAATGTCATCTTAGTTTCTAACCTTTACCCTGTAGCAGAGTTACGCATCATAAAAAGGTTCGTTTCAAGAATACACCGTGAACACACTATTTAAAACTCATTGCTACTTGTCCAAAGATGGCGGTAGCTTGCTAGCATTTGTTTATGAAAGATATCTTGAACATTTGGACAAATGATCATAGATGGCAGGAAACAAGAATAAATGAAAAAGATTACTCATTATTGCCCCTTGTTCCCGCAAGATGGCGTGAGATGAAATTTTCTACGGAACAACGGTTTTCAAAACGAGATGGTCGCATACGCATTCTTTATCGCACTTTTTATATTCGTCCGCTATCATTAGGAAAGTACGTAGGGGGAAACGCGCTCACCTGAGTTCTGCTCGAGCAGGTGTAACAGTTATTTGCGTGTTCCACATTACACTCCGTCAAACTTAGCCCATAATAATAATCGTCGTGACAACAAAACAATTGGAAAAGTTGCTAAACAAACTGTGTAGTGAGTAATTACTTCTGTCAATCGAGTGGCGTTTCTTATTTTCATTATTACGATATTCAGCATTTCAGTGAGGTTTTTTAGTGTGGTTCGATGACTGACTGTGATATCAGAATGTTGATATTCTTTTGAAGTGTTTTCTAAATGACCGTGTTATAAAAAAGCTTTAAAATGACTACAGACAGATTCCACAAGTAAGTTCAACTAAGTTCAACGACTATTATTTGTTTTGTATGTTGTTGTACAGCCTGTCAAAAATTAAATATAAATATTTTTTTAAATTATTGGTCGAATCTATTTTTGTGAAGTCATTAATTTCCACAGTAAAGAAACCAATATTTAATCTTTTGGAAATATATTTTCATATCTTTGTTTTCTTATCGGCGATACCAAGTAATGCTGATAAACCCAATTAGATTCGCAATAATTATTTTCTTTAAACAAATATTTTAATCCGAGTAATGTATTCAGTATTTTTTCTACAGTTTCATGATAATTTACTAGAGTTTTACGCCTATTTTTAATTAGACATTTTAGCCGGAAAGTAGATCCTATTTAGCATTATTTTGTTCGCAGTAGAATAATGATTCCTTTTCCCAATTAAAAAGATGAGAAAAATAGGTTTTGCTGAACTTTCGAGAACTGAATTTTATAAAATATGATTAAGAATTTTTTAATATTGAGAATTATAAACTTCACTATAGCTTTTTCATGAAGGTGAATTCATCTTTGAATTTTTCTCATATATCCTACAAAATTATGTAGTATTTTTTATAAGTCAATTAATTTACCGTTATTAACATAATCTCATGCCAAATATTAGTTTTACCACAAAAAAACGGGCATCAACATTTTGGTCAGCATTAGGTACCTTCCCATAATGAGTCATCTTTTTCTAAAATGAGTTTTGTTAGTGAGGTTAATAACAGATCAACCAAAAAATTTAGGGTTTTTTCCATCAAAATTCATTACTGATTACTAACAACCATAATACATTCAACACATTGACATTTTACAACACATCAATGATCCAACAGGAATTATTTTCTACCGTTTCATAACCTAACCTAACCTTACCCACTTTTGGATCATTGATGTATTGCTCAATAATGAATCTTTATGTATTTTAACTAACCGCTCTGTCTAATTTCTTATTTTGGTAACCAAATATTGTTTAAGTAACCGATTAGTGTACAATGTTGTGATCAGAAAATACGTTGGAATAATTTCCTTTCTTCAATATTAAATGAATATGTGTGATATTACCCATTCATTTATTACCATCTGATGATCTTGCTCGAAAATCTAACAAATTATTCAAAAATGAAATAAAGAGTGATTCAAATAAATTAACTTTCGTTATTCGTGATTTTATGATCAATTAGCAACAGAACTGCGCTCTTCCACATCCACCTTTTAATAATTCCGACTTATTTGCATTTTATGGGCTATCAGCAATTAAAATCAAAGCGAGTTGAAAATATCTTCGAAACGAGAATGTAGTTAGATTCTTTATTGCGTATTTTCTATTAGAACCTTATTAGAAGTTTGACATTGTTGTATAAATTAAAGTGAAAAAAATGTATTTGTTATTTTTTTGTATTTATTCAGTACAGGTACATCTAATTTGGGAGGCGGGTATGGGTACCGCCGCCCCGGGAACCAGTTTTTAGATAACCAACACCTCTGCCATAGGTTACTCCAAGTGGTTCGCTACGTTTGGTGACTTGCGTGGGGGTTTCATGGAGTGCGGTTTGCCTAGGTCTTGGCGGCAGATGCACCTGCCAACTTACTGCTTGGCGGGCCGATCTGGAAAGACTGGTTGAGGGAGACCTTTTGACCTCTCCAGCAGAACTCTCGATCCTTCGCCTTACACAGTAGTGGGAGGGGTGGATTCAAACGTCCGACACTCCTTGACTTACTAACCCCAAATTCCTACGTATCCCCCATTATTTTTCCTTCCTTTCCATAAAAATACCCACCACACAGCATTCCCAAAGATGACACAAAATTATTTTCCTCGGGTCTTCCTATGTGGAGTTGATGTATAAAAAAGCTAATACATATGTTTAAGATAATTGCCCTTAGGAGGTAAATCAAGACCTTTGCTTATGTGGTGAGGTACTGGACGAATTAAAAAATACTTTTATTCAATACATTATAATTTTGTTTTTGTTAGGAAGCTTAAGAATGAAAAAAGGACAATTGAATAGCGAGTCTAAATTTAAAAGAAATTATCTCCCACCCAGTATCTGCGGGTATTTGCGGGGTAAGAGGGGACTGCGGCCAGGTGTTCCAAACTAGTTCGAAAAACTTTTTTGAAATTTTCGGTACTATCATGTAAATCTTATAAATGCATTCAAAATTGTGTCGTTTTTATCTGTAATTCTGTACCTACAGGTATAGAATTAGTATATATTAGAAAAAGGCAAATACTCATATGATGAAATTGAACTAACTCTAAACCTCTCTACTTTGGAAGTCCGTCGGGAAAGAAATGACCTCATTTGCTTCTTCAAAATTATAAATGGTATTATTGATTCACCTACTCTACTGCAACTCATTCCCTTCAATATCCCCTCGCAAAGACTCAGAAATAATGAACTGCTCTTCCTCAACCATCATTCGACAAATTATGGATTTTATTCACCATTGTCCAGAATGTGTAGACTGGTCAACTCAAGTCAAAACCTTAACTTTTTTGGGATAAGTCTAAATGATTTTTGCCAGTCGCTAAAAAAGTGACGGAATATTATAAGTGTCCTGTGGTCCTGACCCACGGCGTATTTTTGACTTGATTCGACATGTCACTTTATTTTTTTATATTATATCTACCATATGTCTTTGCTTTCATGTACCTTTGTCTACTCCTATATTTTTCATTTTACTTTATTCGTGTTATTATTTTGTAATTTGGACGATGTCCGTTAATAAATAAATAAATAAATAAATAATGCAAGCGTGTGCTGAGTAGGTATACGCAATACGCATTGAAATAATATGTTGAAATTATTACAGAGGAGCAATGCGCAATTGTGGCTACAATCTTACCTGCAAATAATCTATCAAAATTTGATTGTAAGTTAATGAAAATCTTGGCAACAAATTGACAGGTTTTCATGCATTGGAACCTATGATCAAATTTACGGTTTGGGTGGTAGAAAACTCTAGTAAATTACTTGTTATCAATTTGTCGTCTTCTGCGACATGCCTAAGTAGGTACAAATATATAATAAAAAATAATAATCATTTTATATCACATACCTCTCAATATTGACGTGGTTCTCTCATCGGATATCTGATCTATCTTTTAAAAGCAGATATTATGTACCTACCGATCTGAAGTGATTGTACTGATTGTATCACATACTACACTGTAGGTACCTCTGAGATAAGTGCAGGAAATGCAATATCTACCTATGTCCTAACCAACCTATACACATTGTAATTATTGTGTTTTTTCTTGCGAAAAATAAAATTAATCAGATTTCATGTGATTTCTGACGTATTTTTGATTTTTTTACGATTGCCAAAACGAAGTGATAATCTTTCCATGCCAGTGATTTCTTAATTTATGAAAAGCGTTATCTTTTCTTTATTTATTAAAAGCGTTAACTTTTCATGCTAGTGATTTCTTTATTTATGAAAAGCGTTAACTTTTCATGCCAGTGATTTCTTAATTTATGAAAAGCGTTAACTTTTCATGCCAGTGATTTCTTTATTTATGAAAAGTGTTAACTTTTCATGGCGGTAATATCTTTATTTATGAAAACCGTTAACTTTTCATGCCAGTGATTTCTTAATTTATGAAAAGCGTTAACTTTTCATGCTAGTGATTTCTTTGTTTATGAAAAGCGTTAACTTTTCATGCCAGTGATTTCTTAATTTATGAAAAACGTTAACTTTTTATGGCGATGATTTCTTTATTTATGAAAAGCGTTAACTTTTCATGCTTGTAAACTTTCATATAATATACCTTATTTAACTACACTACCAAAAAGTACCTATTAAATACCCGTCTATTTTGCGATTTAAGAGAACTTGCAAATATTTTATTACATAAAAATAAATTCAGTCTTAAATTTATATGAAAAAATTAAAAGATTAAAATTTTGCTACGAATTCCAATGTAATAATTATTTTTTTACACGCTTAATATTAGTGTGTTAGTGAAGCAAATTATGGAGTTTTCTTTTTTAACCACCTACACGCTGTTTTCTTTATGACAATGAGTATAAAAGCAAAACCGCCACCAAAGCAAAATGTTCGGCATTAAAAAAAAACGATTTGTATATTTCATTAAAATATATTTTTTGCAAGCTTGTATATGTTTTTTAGATTCGCATTTTCTAATCAATCATTTTTAGATTTGTTTCTGCTCTAAAAACAAATTAAATGTATATATAATAGTGGCGGTTTTACACATCAACCAATATTGGACGGCGGCCATATTGGATTTGCAAAGTAGTTATATGTTTTCTGGCTCGTGATTGGTGCATTTCGAGAGTGGCGCTTTTGAACCTCACCAAAAGTGGAAGAAAAGTTTTGCATTTGACCACCGTTTTAAAAGTCAATTTTGAACAACTTAGAGACGTTCTCGATTTAGTTTAAAGATTTTTTTGGTGTAGAGAGTAAGATATAAATTTCTAAAAATGAACATACTGTGGATATTGGCGGTTTTGCTCTTATACCCCTCAGTTATTGGTCGTTCTTCGGAAGTTTCGGAAAAATATTGGCTCATTAATTTGCTATATTTGATTTCACCTTCGAACCTTTTGGGTTTCATAAGAATATGCATTTTCCTTCTGGACTAAAGATGTTGGTCTATTTTTTAAAATTAGGTTACGTTCATTTACTTGGTAAATTTGATTCAATATACCTAAATATTGTTTTGTAGTAATTTTAACACTCTTCGCATTATTGATTAATTTATATTTCAGCTGTTAGTAACCGAATATAACCGTTGTATGTGGTTATCACATGAAGCGTAACCCCTCTACCTGTCTGGTTACCTGGTTACCTGGCTACCTGTCTAGGAACTGTACCTTACCGGTATTATAGTTCTACCAGTTAGATACACAATGTACCTTCCAGGGCCGTATTTACTCGCAGGCCACCAAGGCTGTATCCTATGGGCACGCAAGAAGATATCAAAAGTTGTCATTGTGAAGATATCAAAAGTAACTTCATCATTGTGAATTTTCGGCGCAAATCAATATGCTACTAAGCTTTGCCCAAGTAAAATTATATTTTGCACCAAAATGGCGCTATACAAATCATAAAAAAATATTAAAGCTGATACACCAATTACAAAAGAAACCCAGAGTTTATCGTGAAAAATGTTCACATTTTGTGACAAAGTACTTCACAATTTCATAGAATTCTAAAATTTTGCAGGCATAGTAATTTTTAAAATTATTTAAAAATAAACTTCAAATGGTTGTTCTTAGGACGGGTTGTTTCGGAAAATTTGAACAATTCATCAAATTTCAATGTTCATTTTCGGGTTCTGCGAAAGTCCTATTCAAGTTCTGTTATTATATCATTGTAGGCTAATTGCTTGACAAAACTGAAATAAAAACAGAACTTGAAAAAATCTTTCACAGAACTCCGAAACAACCCGTCCTTAGTATTTCAGTTAGAAAATTGCTCTAAAATGCGATTTTTTCTGGTTAAAATCCAGGGTCGCGCCACAGTTTTACTTAGGGTAATGGGTAAAGGTTCAGCCTACATATTTTAAATACGGCCCTGGTACCTACCTATCACCTGTGTGGGGAAGTGCTACTGCCTAACCCTAACTGCTGTTTGCAGCACGCGTTTGTCGTTTGTAGCGACACTTCCGTTTTTTTTTTTATTATTATATTAGATTAATTTATTGCATCTAGAAGTTTTTTGAGCTCTTTTGTCACTCTATCAAAATTTAATGTAATGTATTTTTCGATGATAATTAAAATTAAATCTTTTTCGTTATAATAAGTCAAAGCGCTTCATTCGATACAAAGCTGTAATATTATCAAAGACGAGTGTATAAGTGTATTTATTTATCAATGCTCCTTAAGACCGATGTATAGTAATTATAATTTATAAGGACCATCAAAATCATCAATCAACACGACAAATAGCGTTGGCATGATTTTCCTCACTTGAAAAAACCCTTTGTTTTTTTTTCCTAAAGATGGGTTTTTTTTTAATAAAAAGTACTTGTGACAAAAATAATTCACAATATTTATATTAAAACAATACGTTATCAATTTTTTTATATACGTAAGTATGTAGTAATGTAAGTAACTATAAGTGATTTTAGGTAATAAAATTTATGGTGACCTACGGAAGAGGTATTGGTTATCCAACGAATGGTTCCCGGGCCGGCGGTACCCATACCCGCCTCCCAAATTCCAACTACAATTTGAACGATTTGGATTGTACGCATAACCTATGTTCTAAATTTAAAGTGATTCTATGTTCAAAATACGAATATTTTGGACAAACTGCAGATTTGGCTATCCTGTCTTTAGAGACTATCTCTATATCGTTTTACATCGAAATATTTTGTAATCTATCTTATGCCCATGTTCATGATCAAAACAAGTTATAAACATGAAACAATAATAATAGTAATATTTTTCTAATTGAACAATAGCCCGATCATCGTGTTCAGTCACCTAGGTGAGCTTATGTTCGCACTCTATTATCGCGTTATGTGTTGTAATTAGTCTACGTAAAGAAATGCTTTATCAGGGCTTGTTTTGATCTCGATTGTATTGTACAATATTGGTGGGAGATTATAGCGTGCATAAATAATACTGCAATAATATAACGTCACAAAAGGTTATTGAATGTATAGTAAGAACAAAGGGGTATGCAGTAATTTCTCATTTTTTATCCACGATTTCGCTTATCAATGGTCAAGAAATATTTTAATGAAATTTATTTAGGCGAAGCTTAATGCCAAATCACTATTTTGATTAATCTTTATATAACGAATTGGTGTACATTATGAATACCAAAAAATTTGCTTTAGATAAATTGAAGGTTTTCCTATCGTTTCGCTTGAGTGGAATGCAAATAAAAAAATAAATTACTCAATAAAAAATATAAAACTACTAAAAATAATATTTTTTCAGTATAAATGTATGAACGCGTAAAGGAAACAACTTAAAAAATACAGTATTATAGCTAAGATTATCTGTGACAGTTTCACTTAATTAACTTTTTGCTTTCTTTTAAAATTATTTACAAAATAAATAAAAAACCAGTTTTGTGCTTGAAATCGAACGTTTCAAGACTCCATGGGTTAAGCGATTTTAATGCCTATTACCTACAATATAAGGTATACCAAGAATATACACATTTTTGGCTTGTAGCTTCCTCTTAAGAAACGAAAGGGTTAAACTTTTCAGAAAGTTAACCCTTTCATCAACAGAGGATTGAAGTTTGAAAGAGTTCTGTTATCATTTCAGTTCTGTGAAGAAACTGGCCTATAATGATACTATACTCGTACATATAAAAAAATCTATATAAATTAAAATTTAAATGATCATTTTGTTCACTATCATAATTATGTTGCAGGGCGGCAAAAGATGGTCTGCTGGACGTGCTGCGAGAAGCCAGCAGGAAGGAGTGCAATGGGCGGGACGAGGCGGGCATGACTGCCACACTGTGGGCGGCCTTCGAGGGTCATCTAGACGCGCTCAGACTTCTGTGCGGGAGAGGGTTAGTATTAGTCGTCTGTTGTTCATTGTTGCCAACTCTTCGAATTCTACATTATGCTGGTTCATCGGTACATTCATGCAGATATTTCTTCATCAAATTTTCCTCCTCATTTGTATAATATTTATGTATCAAATTATTGTTTCTTCATAAAAAAATTTCATACTTATTAATTCTACAACCTATCTATCTTCATTCTAATGTTTCTTCTTAATTTTTTTCCTACATTTAAATTATTTAATTACCAATTTTTTCGTACATTCAAATAATCCTTTATCCTAATAAACATCATAATAATAATATTTGGCTAATTTATATATCGCCGTTTTCGTGAGAAATCACCTCAAGGGCGCTGTACAAATATATTTCTTAAATAGTTAATACTAGAACTACTGACTTAAAACTAGTGACTTACGTCTGAGACTTATATCTAGAGACTTACGACTAAAGCCTGTAACTACTTTCTTAATAAAATATATATTTACATATGTAGAAACTTATAACTAAAATTAACATTAACAATCTAATTTTACAAGCACCAGAAGAAGGAAATTCTATTACATTAGGGTGTTTTAAAAATTAGGATTTATCATTAGCTGGAAATGTATCTTAAATGAATGAATGAAATTAACCGTTGATCTTTAACGCAATTAAATGATTCATCTGCCAACAATTAAACCGATTGATGTGTTATGTTCCCGCCGATATCGTCCTCCATATTATAACAAAACAAAGTGCGCATTAATATTACATCCTGTGTTATTTTTATAATACGATATCTTGTTCTCTATTACCACCAGAATAAGCTTCATAAAATAAATGTTTTTCTTACTTGTATATAAATAAATTAATTTCTTAAAGCAAAGCCGTCTGATTAAATTTTACAAAATCTTATTTTTGTTTAAAAACACATTTCTACGTATTAAAGTAGAAATGGGTTTTTATTACGTATTAACGTAGAAATGTGTGTTTATTAATTAAAATTTAAATTACCGGATTTTCCCTTGTTCGCTATTTTATATGAATCCACTTATTTTTCGGTAAGAGTTGCACCGATTAGTAAATTACGCGAATAGCGAATATTCGGCTATTCGGACTCAATTTGGAAGGAAAATAACTTGGACCGTTATATAAATTTGCTGTATGTAAATTATTGAAAACATTAACTTTTCTCTAAAACAGGAATGTGATTGTCGGAACATATAACGATCTGAGAAATTCGCAAACCTTTTTTTTGTGTAGATTTTCTAGGTCAACGTAACGATTTGTGACCACGCAACGTGCGTCGTTTACAGGTGAGCTATGGAACATTATAATATTCATATAATAATTTTTTTGATGGTATCAAGCCAAAATTCAAAATGTGAAAAATCCATCGTGGCAATTCATATATCAACTAGAAATTAGTTTAGTAGATGCGATTTCTTGTGGTAGAGATTATGACGTAATTTTTTTTTTCAGTTATGTAGGTATTCCAATTTTTGTTTTTTTTTTTCTTGTTTTTTGTAAATATTTTTGTTGTTTTTTCTCGGGCATGCACAGCTTTTCAGCCCATTTGCCGCTGTTTTTTTGTAAATATTTTTTCCATTAAATTTAACTCGAGGTAGCCAAGTATTATCAAAAAATTTTTTTTTTATAATTTTCTACTAATAAAGTGATTTTCCTATAATTTAACCCGATATTTACTTTTTTATTATTCATGTTCATTATATTATCATTTACAACATTACAGGTTATAATTATACCTAATTTTTTATTATGAAAGAGAATTTAATGTACCATCTATCACATAATAGTAAAGATATGCATTATCAAAATAAAAGAAACTTTAAAAATTTTAAATCATGGGGAGCAGAATAATAATAATAAAACATTATTATATAGGTATTTCAACATTCTTTATTAATGTAATTCGAATTTTGCTAAGATATACAGGGTGTATCGGCACTAACCCGACAAACTTTAACCAGCTATTCCTTAGCACATTTGGAGTAAAAAATGTTATGGGCACTTTGCTGTCCGGTAGCATTTTTTTTTCAATTAAAAACAAAAAAAATTAAAATTTCCACACTACATCACTGTTATTGGCACTGCGTTTCGTGTTCAACAGCTGTTATAAGCAAGTATGTCATAAAGCGTCTTCGCTCTTTCGCACACACTAAATAATAATAGTTAAAAATGAGACGAATGGTGCCGTGCCATTTCGTTGTGATTCTAAAAGTGCGCCAATATAGGTATACACGTGCATTATTCAACGGAATTCGAATAAAATATTTGCCAGATGGGTTTTCAAACTTTGACAAAGCATAAAACAGTGGTGACATGTGGTGAAAATATGAATAATATTTTTTTATTAAAAAAAAACGTTACCGGACAGCAAAGTGCACATAAGATTTTTTACTCCAAATATGCTAAGGAATAGCTGGTTAAAGTTTGTCGGGTACGTGCCGATACACCCTGTATTTAGTACGTAATGCCAAGAACCTTGCAACTCATTGTGGGTTTCAAAGAATATGTCGAATTTGTCATGTACCGTTTTCAGATACTCCGACAATTTGTTGATTTGTGTCAGAATCTCACTGTTCGATACAAGGCCGTTGATTAAATTTAAAAACATATATTTTATCAGATCAAAACATCTACGCGTTTCTATTGAATGGTAGTCAAATTTAAAATAAAACTTAACGGATTTAAATAAATAAAGATACCTTATATTGAGGTGAAAATAAAATTTTATTTTTTTAATGAAAAAAAAATTTAAATATCAGATGATTCATACGGGGCCCAGATAATAAATACAGTTCGACGCCAATTCACTCAGTACCTTTTTATACGGAGAAAAAATACTGATATAAAAATTGTTAATTTATTAAGAATCTCTTTAATTTTTTTAAAATTATATTTATTCAAGAAAATTTTTTACAATGTGTGATATACATATATATTTCACTAGTTATAAGATAAAAGATATGATATGATTATTATTTATTATTTTCCAATGTTATGTGTATGGGATATGGTATTATTTGTTTAGTTTCTTAGATTTATTTTATTTTTTAAATTTATGTTGTTTTTTTTTTAATTGTGTTTTGAATTCTTTGAATCTATCACTAAGTGATCTTATATTTTCTATTATGCAATTTATTGAAGAAATTTGTTCCCAAGTATTTGTAGTTTTGTTGACCCAAAGTTTTTTTACAAATTGGTAACATGTATTTTTGCCTGAGATTTGCTGTGTTTTTGAATGGTACGGTTTTGTTTAGGATATCATCTTTGTAAACTTGTAAGGTTGAGTGATACAGGAAAAGAGTATTTAATTTTCTGACTTTAAATTCTTTGAAAATGAGTTCAGATGAATATAAAAATGATTTCTTTAATATTATTTTAATTATTAGTTTTTGCGCAATGTAAAGAGGTTGTGTGTGAGTTTTATAGGCGCCCCCCCATCCTATTAGACCATATTGGGTTATGGATTGACAGAATGCGAAGTACGTCATTCTCAGTAGTTCTTTATTTAGAATATGTCTCAAGCAGCTAAAAATAAAGGTTAATTTTCGTACTCTGTTTTTGAGAATGGTTATATGTGGTATCCATTTTAGGCATTGGTCAATAGTGATCCCTAGATATTTGGTTGAAGTTTTGATTTCAAAACTTAAACTTTCAATTTCCCTTATCAGGCACAAGAGCTCCTCTTTTCTGATAAGGTATACATGACCAATTATGAACCTAAATATTATATTTTGCAAAATATGTATGTATTAATGTAACCCATATGATCTATATTAAAATAATAAAAAATAAAATAAAAAAAATATTGGTACATAGTGTATTATTCGTAATCCGGTTAAATGCATACATACATACATGTTGCTGTACTAGTTTACGGCATTTTATGTAGGTATGGGACGATATTAAACGTTGCTGTACTAGTTTACGGCATTTTATGTAGGTATGGGACGATATTACACGTTGCTGTACTATTTTACGGCATTTTATGTAGGTATGGGACGATATTACACGTTGCTGTACTAGTTTACGGCATTTTATGTAGGTATGGGACGATATTACACGTTGCTGTACTAGTTTACGGCATTTTATGTAGGTATGGGACGATATTACACGTTGCTGTACTAGTTTACGACATTTTATTACATAATTGATCTCTTTACATGAAACGTATTAGACACACATGTTATCAAATTCATTTTCTAGGATAAGATAAAATACATAATAATGTGTCGACTATCAACTAATAAAAAGTCATTTTAATGATGAATCAAATATTGCTTGATCTCTGTAAATAGAGAATGATTGATTTGCGTGAAAACTAGTTAATATGGCAGCTGGTATTGAGAAGTGCTTCAACAGCGTTTGCCTGGAAATCTATTATTTTCACATTTGTCATAATACAGGGTTTTCCAATAAGAGGTGTTATTTTGATATTTTTCCCGTAAAAGATCAATGGTTTCGTTGCTTTTGTTGCACGTAGCGCCGTCTTGTTGAAAGTAAACGTTGTCCAGATCAATACCATCCAATTCCGGCCATAAAAAATCACTAATCATCTCTCGATAGCGCAATCCATTCACCGTAACTGTTGCTCCAGCCTCATTTTCGAAAAAGTAAGGTCCAATGACTCCGCCGGACCATAAACCGCACCAAACAGTCACACGTTGAGGATAGAGAGGCTTTTCAACAATAACTCTTGGGTTTTCCGAGCCCCAGATGCGACAATTTTGCTTGTTGACGAAGCCACCGAGGTCGAAATGGGCCTCATCACTCAAGATGATTTGCATTTGATTCACTCAAGTGAATTTTAATAATTTCAATGCGTTGTTGAACGCCGGGTGCACGCCAGTTAGTATTCCTCCAATAAGTTGGGATTTTTGTCACTTGAAATTCATAAAAAAAAGCCACCGGAGTCACGTGTTAAAAAATATAATGTCTTCATCCCAGAAGGTAGGTACCTAACAGGGCCGGCCCTGAATCAAACGGCTCTTGGTGCTAGTAAAAACCTAAATGGCACTTTATTAGGTGTTAGGTATCAGCGCCTTTACTCGTAAGCTCCTTGGCGCCTTGGCAAGTCGGCGTCCAGAGTGGAATGCTCCAATTGACGTAATTAATTGGGCCTGCACAGGACCGGCTCTGGTACTTAGTTAAAAAAAAAACTATTTGTAAATTCAGTATCACACACTAATTATCCTCACAAATAATGATGTAAACTAACCATTTTGTGACAACTAAAGTTTTAAAAATAAATCCCCTTTCCGGCGAACTTTAGTTATAATACGCAACATACACAAAAATTACCAAAGTGCGCGTGATATTTCGTTGGCAAGTCTTTCAATATACCTGTATATTTTTTTTCCTAATTCCTTAACACAGTATCATATATTTTATAATCCCCACGACAACATGCTGTACATACAGGGTGGGGCAAAAGTAATCACCCGATGTTCTTTGATAAACTTTGGTACTGCTTGTTATTCCGCGTTCTTGCGGAGTAAACCGATTCATGTCTTGTCGATTTTTTTTCTGCGTTTGTTTACTTTACAAATGTCAAAACCGGATTCACATTTGGCGCTATTTGCAAAAGTTATAGCGTTTTCCAATAGGGTGATTACTTTTGCCCCACATGTCTTGTCGATTTGTATTCTGCGTTTGTTTACTTCACAAATGTCAAAACCGAATTGACATTTGGCGCCATTTGCAAAATTTATAGCGTTTTCCAATAGGGTGATTACTTTTGCCCCACCCTGTATTATGATGGAATGTAGGAATTAAAGAACAAACTTGGTATTAACCAAATACCTTATTGTAAACCCAGCCGTGCGATTATGTTGCAGGCTTATCATTTTTTTAGCTTTTACTATCGTAATAGGTACCATGGGCGATAATGTTAATCTCGTGTTATATTATAAACGGATTGATAACACAAATAACAATAACGTCCCGTCCTTCTCTAAATCCATTATCATCGGAAGACGCTTTATTTTCACTGCCTTACGAAGGCTCCCAGCAGAAATATGTTTTATATCCACCCTGTAACGAACTAATAACTAACACATAAGTCATTTTCTTTTAGACACATAGACCGATCAGTGGCTGAGTTGGCATCGTATCTGGGTCCTACCCAGACTTCGTGTGTTCAATTCCTCGGCTGGCTAAATCCTCCATCACGACACAGGCAACACTTTCCGCTTACTTCAAATATTATCAGGTTATTCGTAACCCGGGAATGTTTGTCGTCTTTTCAAAGAAAAAAAATAAGAGTAATGAGCACTGAATACCCAACATGATTCACGTAAAAATATAAGTACTTAATATTAAAATATTTAAAATGATTGCTATAAATCAATCTACACTTTCAAAAATACGCGCGCGCCCCTCCGCCTTACTATATTTTACGTGTAAAAAGCAGGAACTAAGTATGCAAAATGACGCACATGTCATATTCAAATGAGTCTTTATTCTTTAAAAAAATGTACATGTGTCCGCGCATTCGAGGAGACTCAATCAAATCACAAATGTGGCAATCAGTGCATTGGTACACGGAGAAAAATGAGTATGGCTAATTTATTAAGAATCTCTTCAAATTATTGGTAATTCGGTTAAAAGCGGGATTGCAGGCCTTAACGAATGAGGAACAGGTTTCCCGCTAAACTTTTAGTAAATTACGAATACATTATCATCACGTATTCCGACATCGTGATATATTCGTAATTTACTAAAAATTCCGACACATTTTCTCCGTGTACCTCTGTTAATTAGTACAACTTTAGTAGCCAAATAATTATCACATTATGTTGGCTTTCTATGGAAACATGAACATTTTACATAAACATTGACTTGTAATATGAATAAATAAAGCAGTTATTTGGATATTTGATGCGGCTGTAATCCAAACCAAACATCGGCTAATGTCAGCAACTTTGCCATTCTCAGCGAGTTTTTTTAATGTCTATTA
Organism: Hesperophylax consimilis; assembly: GCF_061612785.1. NCBI lineage: Eukaryota > Metazoa > Arthropoda > Insecta > Trichoptera > Limnephilidae > Hesperophylax > Hesperophylax consimilis. The sequence continues at coordinate 22,797,114 of NC_142847.1, forward strand.
ATTTGTTGTTTTTCCTTCTGCCTACCCTGATTGAAAACTCAGTGCACGCCATTGCGTACAGATGTGTTGTCATTTCTGGATTTAAAAGGTACGGCGGACTAATCACTCCTGCACAAGTACCATAGTAAATACCCTATATATAATATCACAGTTTTATTATTTTATTGTGAATACCGTACAAAAGCCCCAACTGCTCCCAACCGTCTGAAGTTAGCGAGACTATGACATCCCTAATTGGGGTATGTTGTAGGCCTGGAGATAGTGCGGAGAAGAATCAGATGGGGAAGAAGCAGGTTGGAAAGTAACTGGCTATTCAGATTTGTTCACGAAAGAAGGCTTAATCCATTTCAAAAGCTGTCATTTCAAAAAATGACAGCTTCAAAAGTAACATCTACCGAAATAGCGGGCTATTCAAAATAACACCTCTTATTGGAAAACCCTGTATTTACGAGGCTTTTTATGGACATTTCTGAATTTTTATTAAAAACTGTTGTTGTTTTCATAAAAAGCATTGAATAATTTATTGAATAAATACCAATCTTCCCATAAACTTCGTCGAAAGCACTTACTTATACACTTATTACCAACTACAGAAAATATTTTGTATATCTCTGTTTTATTAATTTGATAGCAAAAATTCTTAATCCTGAAATTAGGTATAAATCTATATCTAACGTCTGGTGATTTTGTTAATATGTTATGTTGGTTTCATTTGTATAAAATGGATAAATACATATATAGCCAAATGATAATCCGTGTAAAATTGTTTACTTTTGAAATCAAACTCTTTACACAGGGTTACCACTCACCGCGTAAACCTGAGAAAATGAAAATAATTAAAGAATTTAATTGTATCAGGAATTATAAGGGAATCATGCACTTGTCCCAGCAAAAGATCGTACGTTACGTCATCGTTCTAATATATTCTGACTTTTTCTTTTTCAAACAAGACGCATGAAAGGGAAGAGGACAAAAGTAGATTTCACTGCCTGTTCGCCCGCGCTCATTCAAAAAATCATACTTCCAAATATTGACACTAAACCAGATAAACTGTTTACTGCCTTTTAAAGCCAATACATTTGCCTATATTCCGTAATTTATCTTAAGTTTGTAGGTTTTATAAAAAAATAAATAAAAATCTTTAAAATCACAAACGCGTTAAATTCGTCTGATTATTAACGAAAATGATTTAACATTGTACTAATCACCAGAAATTTTGTGAACATGTGTTTAAAGTTCAATAGAACTAAAAACAAGATTTTAAATATATATTTTCATAATACGCATTACAATTTTTAATTTAAAAACATTTAGGACGGGTTGTTTCGGAGAATTTGAACAATTCTTAATTAATTAATTTTAAAGTTCTTTTATTATTTCAATTCTATCAAGCAACTAGCCTATAATCATATATAATCAGAACTTGAATATGACATTCACAGAACTCGCAAATGAACGTTGAAATTTGATGAATTGTTCAAGTTCTATGAAACAACCCATCCTTAATGTTCTTACGAAAACTTCAAAATCTCTTGTTCTTTTTTTCACATGACAAATAATTTTTCAATCGTAATTTATCACACTAAAAATTTTACTAGAATAATAAAAATACTGTCTATTTATTTGTTGTAAATCACTCTAAACACCAGTTACGATAATATCACATATTTAATTTAACGATATTTTGCGAACGCGTCAAAAACAAACCATTTTTCTGCACTTACTTTATATTTTGAAATAACCTAAATCAGCAGAAAATTGAATAACAAATACATTGATGTACAATGAATAATAGAATTTGTGTAAAATAAATATTCACGGGATTTTTTAATCACAAAAAGGTATTCGCAACTGATTTTTTTTTAAATATATTAATGCACTGTATAGAGTTGCGAGATATCTTGTGATAAATGTGGAAAAAATTGTACATTTTCTAAAATCTCTCATTATCAATCGAAAAAAAAGCTGATGAGTGCTATCCTCAAAAAGAAGTACCTACATTCATCATACGTACATAGACTAGTTTAGCTTTATGACTAATTATTGCTTTCTTATAATTTGTAATGTATTTGTCATCAATATTCTTTATTTTATTGCTGTAGTAATTATTATTGATTAGGTATTGGGACAGATAATTTGCCAAGAATGTGAACTGATAAAGTGTTACTAATTACTATTTATCTGTAGCGGATTTGTGCCGTGAATAAGAGTAGATAACGAAATCCCCAGAAAACCTTGGAATGGATCCTAGAATAGTGGAGCAACATTTCTTACTTCGATTATTTCGATTGCAATTTTTGACAAAGGTAAGTAGGTTTAGGTATGCAATTCTTTCAACAAGATTAGATTATATTCCTAGCCACGCGTTGCCGTGGTTCACTCTGTCTGCAGATAGATGATATATACATGTATATCCAACAGATTGCGATGTTTAAAAAAAAAAAATGTTTTTACCGTCACAAATGACATCTATGTAATATAGGTAGGTATATCAAATATATTATGTAGAAGTTTCAAAGCCATCATTTAAGAACTTTTAGAGATTTTAGATTTTGAACAAAGGAACAGTAACATTTTTATTTATATAGATAGATGGTTTACATGTGGAGCAAATTGATGAAGAAAAGAGTGCAAAGATAATTATATACTAGTATGGCGCGGAAGTTAACGAAAGAACAAGTCAGGGATACTCGTGGAAAACTTAATAATATTAACTTTTTCTAATTTAAAAGATATCTAATTGTAAACCCATTGTATTCGTACGTAAATAAATGTAACCCTTTATTTACATCAAAGAATGATTTGTTTCCAAATGTGGTTGGCAAATTTAGAATAATTATTATTCAAACACCTAACTAAGGTGCTCCTTAACTCTAGTATTAAAATTTCTAGAAGTCTTTACTATGTAAACAATGTTACAATAATTACAATTAACTCCTGATTTGACAGTCATTGGGATATTTTTAATTATTAATTTTCAAGTTTAAAAATACAAATTTTCTCCACTTCTCAACATCGTAAAATATGAGTGAATAAACAAAAGATCTAATAAAAATTTTCTTGTATTTTTTGTTTGAGATATTGTCTATTAATTTAGGATTAAAACCGTTATAGATTGCAATTTGTTTAATGATATTTAATTCTGTGTTAAAATTATTTAAAGATAAGGGAATATTAACTAATCCACTAAGCATAGTATTAAAAGCTGATAATTTTTGACAAAACGAATAGTTCAATGTTTCATGTATATCAATATCTGTATATGTGTCTTTACGAAAAATGTTACATTCAAATTTATTTTGGGCAATGGAAATTAAAAAAATTTGGAATATTTTGTGTTGTCGATTAGTACCAATCGTTATACTTATACAAAAAAAATGTCATCAACATATCTTTTCCAAAAATAAATATGGTTTAATAATAATGCATGGCTATTAAAAATCTTCTCTTCTAAATTATTTAAAAATATATCTGCTTTAAAGGGTTAGTACCAAAGATATTAGAAGAACGAGATATGCTATGTTGGCCGCCGGACCGTAGCCGGAGTACTACCTAATTAGGGTACTTTGAACGGTATCGGGACGTGTACGCACAGAAATCTGTTCTATGTATTAGTGCGGATAACTTAGCGCAAGCGAAGGTGTGCAGTAGTATTGGTGAACAAAACCGGCGACACTCGGCAAAACAATTCCACTCAGTACGAACTGCGCATAGCACATCTCGTTCTTCTAATATCTTTGGTTAGTACAATCCATTGCTAAGCCATACCTTTGTTTATAAATAATATTATCAAATTAAAAATAACTTTGTTTAACAATCCCGCAGCCAAGTGGGGGAGTAGGTAGAACCCTAAATTACTATCTTCCTTATATTAGCTTAATACTTGACATATCATTTTAGTATTTTACGTATTCCTGCGGAAATACATAAGTTACCATTGACTGAATAATTGGGATTTCTATAGTTTAAAAGCTCAATAGACAGAAAAATGCATGAGGTTGTCGGAAGATCCACTTGGTTACAGACGTTTTGTTTGGCATCTTGACCTGTCAAGGGTTAAGAACATTAAAAATGCATGGGGTCGTCGGAAGACCCACTTGGTTTCAGACGTTTTGTTTGGCATCTTGACCTGTCAAGGGTTAAGAACATTAAAAATGCATGGGGTCGTCGGAAGACCCACTTGGTTTCAGACGTTTTGTTTGGCATCTTGACCTGTCAAGAGTTAAGAACATTAAAAAGTCTATATAAATCCTGAGACCAGTTTTTTGATACATTTTTTTTTTTTTTTTTTTTTATTGTTGATACATTTTTTTTTACAATATTTCAATTCAGTAATGTTGGCCTCACTGGGTTGTTTACCCGTGCTGAGGCCCCCATTTTATAATTTAAGAATTTATACATTTAAAAAAAAAAAAAGAAAAACAACATTAAAATAAAGATAAATTTAAAATAAAAATAAAGATTAAAAATTAAAATATAATTATAACACTAAAAGAAAAATATCAAAGGAGAATGTAAATCGGTGTTGCGTGTTTTATATATTTTTTGTGTTGCGTGTATATGTTTTATTCTTTTATGTTATAGAATTTTGGTAATATTTCTTTTTGTTCTTTAATCCATTTTTTTATTTTGTGTTTGAATTTATTTTTATTTTCCTCAATTTTTGTTTCAAGTGGAAGATTGTTGAATGCTTTAATAGCGTGGTATTTATGGTGTCTTTGTCCAAAGGTAGTGTTTACCGTCGGAGTTTTTATGTTTTCTTTGTACGCTTGTCTGACCGGTCTATTAGTGATATTTTGTGTTTGTTGGGGTTTGTTTTTTTGGTCGAAAATGTAGTTTAGTAGTGTTTTAACATATAATTGGCGTATATCAAGTACGTCACAGCTTTTAAATATTTGGTCTGTGTCGGTTAGTTTATGTTTTTTGAGTATTACCTTTAATATCGTTTTCTGTGCGATTTCTATTTGAGCGATAGCTGCGTTTGTTGCTCCTCCCCAAGCAATTATCCCATATTCTATTATTGATTGGCATAGTGCATAATATATTGTTTTCAATTGTTTTATTTTATATATGTTTCTTATGTTTAGGAAAATGTGTATTGTTTTGAGGAGTCTATTTGTGATTTGTTTGATGTGATGTGTCCATCTAAGATTATGGTCAATTACGATTCCTAGATACTTTATTTGTTCTGTTTTTTTCTAGAGGGGGGCAATCGCAGATGTTGGTGTTTATGCATTCGTGTATTTTTATGGTGTTTGTATTGTTTTTTGGCTGTCCTGTGTTAGTTATGCTGTACGTTGTGAATTTTGTTTTCGATATGTTTAGTGTGAGTGTATTTGAGTCCAACCATTTTTTCACTTGCGTGATTCCTAGATTCGCTATGTTATAAACCTTATTCCAATCCTTAGATTTAAATAGTAAAACTGTGTCGTCTGCGTAACTAATTATTTCTCCATCTATTTCCATGCTGCAAAGTTCATTTATGTAAATTATGAAAAGAACGGGCCCTAGTATGCTTCCTTGTGGAACTCCGTGTGTAATCGGCAGTGGTTTGCTAGTATAGTTATTAATTTTGACTTGTTGTGTTCTGTCGCTCATGTAACTTTTTAATAGTTGTAGTTCTTTGTCTTTGATACCCATATTTTCTAATTTTTTAAAAAGTGTTTTGTGGCATATTGAATCAAAGGCTTTAGCCAAATCTAAATATATCGCTATGCATTTAAACCCTTGATCTAAGTTGCTATGTATATAATCTATTGTACTTGCTAAAGCTTCTTTTGTGCTTCTTTTTTCTCTAAATCCATATTGTTTGTCCGAGATTAATTTGTTTTCTTCCAGGTATTTTATTATTTGGTTTTTTAATAGTCTTTCAAAAATCTTTGATAGAGAGTTTAACAAAGTGATTGGTCTATAGTTAGTTATTTCCATTTTATCCCCGGATTTATACATAGGGATTACCAGTCCTTTTTTAAGAGTATTAGGAAAGCAGGCATGTGTTATGCTAAGGTTGATTAGGTGTGTTATAGGTTTTAATATTTCATTTTTTATTATTTTAATGCAATCCGTTGTTATCTCATCTAATCCAGGAGCAATCTGATTTTTTAATGTATTTATTATTTTGTTAATTTCCATTTCCGAACTTGTTTTTAATATAAATCTGTGTTGTGTTGGTTGGGTATCGATGTTTGATCTGTTTGTTTGTGTTAGTGTGTTTGTGCTGTGTTTTTTACGATTCGCTAAAACTTTCCCTATAGTTGCAAAAAAGTTATTTGCGTGGTTTGCCATCATTTCTATATTTGTTTTGGCATCTATTTTTTTCGAGTTAATATTTAGATGTTCGATAGTATTTTTTTGTTTGTATTTTTGTGTGTATGTAACTTCCTTTAATATTCTCCATATTTCCTTTGGGTATTTGTTTGCTTTTTTAAGTTTTTCTTTATAGTACATCTCCTTAGCTACTCTAATAATTTTCGTGCATATGTTTCTATATCTTTTATAGTAATTAAGTTGTTCCATGTCATACGGTGTTTGTTTAATTTGTTTGTGAATTTTGTCTCGTTTACGAATACAGTTTAATATTCCTTGTGTTATCCATAGTTTAATTTTTTTTGCTTTGTGTGTAAGTTTTATATGTTTTATTGTAGTGTAATTATTTATTTCTTGCGTTAGCGTATTTGTAAATGTACATTAGAAGAATCAAGTAATTATTTTATAGAGAATTTATTTTCCTCAAGCGGAACACTTAGAAATAACTTAATAACGTCAAATGATATTAACATAGCATTATCAGATATATCCAAAGATTTGAATGTATCTATTAATTCAAGGTAGTTCTTAATTGTATATTTTGGGTTTAAAATGTTGTCATTAAGAGTTCTCTTATTGATGGTAGATGCTAACCTATAGTTAGAACTGTTACAATTTGTAATTACCGGTCTAATTGGTTGGTTGGGTTTGTTAATTTTTAATTAGGTATATAATTTTGGTACTTGAGGATTTTAAAACATATTTTCTTATTTATTTAATAATTGTTTCTGGATGTTAATTAATACCCCCTGATCTAGAATAACTCGTGTTTAGGGAGAGAGTATTCTCATCAGTTGTGTACATTAAATAATTTTGGGAATACTACCATAAACATAAACATTCAAATTAATGAACATACATGTACAGATACCATACGCTAATTAACGCAAAAAATATATATATTTAAAAAAAATAGAACATCCATACATATATTTCACATACTGATTTTTTTTCAAATGCTTACCGTATTATACCACACAATTAAATTAGTTTGAAGTGTTTCATAGGTAGTCATTTCATTGTACATACAAGCAGCAACTGGTGAATTTACATCACAGTATAGAGAACCCCAAAAACTTTCAACAAATATGAGTATTTCGGTTTCTTTTTCGGCAACTTAAGGTTTAAAAAAACTTTTGAAGTCTGATCTACCTACGGTACAGCGTATTATAAAAAAAATAAACAGTTGATATTAATACCCTAGTGACCATTTTACCTAAAAAAATTCCAACAGATTCCATTTAAATAATCAAAATCGAAGGTCAAATCAAAAAATTTCTACCGCAAAATCGATTCCAAATAGATTCACCAGTGTTCGCTTATACTACCTATGAGTTTCTGGACATCGTGTACAGTACATACTACACTTTTACTAGTGTTTTTTTTACTCTTATATTGGTTATTATTTATTAATTTCAACAGATAATGTTTACCTAACCTCAATTTATTTTGTGTTTTCCAGCGGCGACCCTGACAAAGGCGACCACTTTGGCAACACGGCGCTGCACCTCGCCGCAGCACGAGGTCACAAGGACTGCGTCACCTTCCTGGTGAACTTCGGCGCCAACCTGTACGCTGTGGACATCGACAACCACACGGCGCAGGAGTTGGCCGCCATCAACGGTCGGGACGACATCCTCAGATATCTGGACTCGGTGGCTGCTAAACTAGAGAATAATGACAAGTGAGTTTTTCCTTTGCATACATAAATGATTAGTATTCCTTTGGAGAGTCTTGGCTGTCTCCAGATAACCCCTTCATCCTGCCGGTCTTCTGCTGTTTAGTATCTTATATCTAAGGCTGCGGGTGTTTGCCTCCACACCAACCAGCTACCTTATTTTTATGTCTCCTAACACTCTTTCTTCTGATACAAAACCATTTATTTTATTTTATTTAAAGCTGAGTCAGTTTACGGATAGTTCCCGTGAGCACTCCATGAGAGGGCGGGCCATTTCTCCGCATTCCTTAACAGTAAACCCGGTTCTTTTAGCAAAACCAGGATTGTCATTGGATATATTACTGAGCCTTGTTCCAATCAGGGCGGGACATTGGCACCATAGAATAATTGGAGTCTCTTCATCCTCTTCACATTTTCTACATCGATTGGTGATTTCCACTCCCAACAGCTGCATGTGTCTCCTGAGGTGGCAGTGTCCCTTTAGTAGTCCCATCAGTTCCCTCAGTGAGTTTCCCCACTATGTTTATATTACATAGATGACTCTTTGGTGGTTAGTTAATGGCGGCTCTTACACTTCGTAAGGCTCAGAGTTGTACTTTGTCCGCCGGACACTTGTATGACTACTGAGATTAATCAGTTCCATTTTAATGTTCCTCGTGAGACGTAGCTTAACACTAGACTGATGAGTTTTTATGATTAAGTTACTTGAAACTCAAGACAGCTATGGTTTTTATAGAGACTAGGATAAATAGCTAGTCGTTTTGCAACATGTCAAGATTCCCAAGGTAAAAAAACTCCTTGAAATGCATGTTCATTAACTGGGAGTGAGTGAACTGGTACGTATTTTGTCATAGTTGTATACAATATTGTTGATGAGGCAGAACATTGTTGGTGGTGCCTTTATCATAAAACTGTTACAAATATTGATTGTCTTCTTAATCTTTTACAGAAAAAAGGCTAAAACGTTGCGAGAAAAGGCCAAAAAAGAGAGCGAGAAGACGCTCAAGTCGTACAACAAGCGGCAAACCAAGGCAGAGGTTATTGCCGAAAAGGAAATGAAGAAGCTCAACAAGGAATGGGACAGTTCGTACACCACCAACAATATGGACGACTTTAAGCCCATGCCACACCGGCCCAGCACCGTCCTCTCGGCGCTGAAAAAAATAACCAGATCTACTAGTCAAGGTATGTTTTACAAGCTTTATTTTTTTGGTCTTACTGTTTGGGATACTTAACTTTGGATGGGGCGAGCATTGCCTGCAAGATGAGAGAATGTTGCAAGGTCTAAACAAAAGTTGCTGGATGATGGGGAGGGAAACGTTGCATCCTTAAGCGTAAGGAATTGAATAAAGCTAGTAGAGACAGACCAGCAGAAGTGGAAGTTTTCTAGAGGCTTCCAGAACTTTTCAATAACTAACTTTTCAATGTGTGATTATGATAAAATCAATGTATATTAAATATTTTTTATTTTTTTATATATTCAATAATATTGTTATTGGGTTTATAAAAACAGTTTATTTTTAAACAAGTTCTGCTGTGTAATTATTATTACGCGTGACAGCTGTTTCGCCCTCTGAAGGCATTATCAAACTGTCAAAGAACTTGTTTAAAAATAAACTGTTTTTATAAACCCAATAAAAATATTATTGAATATATAAAAAATAAAAAAATAAAATGGAGTTCTACAAATTAAACTTAATAACAATAAATAAATATTTTTTATTTAAAGTGAGAAGAATTCGATTCATCCAGTTGTCTTGTCCAATCTGCATTCCGCAATATGTTTTCTGCTGTCAAGTTTTTCCACCATGGTTATATATTAAGAAAGTCTGTTTATTCATTTGACGACCAGACAAAAATCCTATCATGATTCTGTAGGACTTAAAGAGTGCTTTGGGCTAACTGTCTGGAAAGAATGTCAGATAACAAAACATTGCCCCAGTGGAAGCAACTCGGAGACAGATCTAAGATTTAAGGATATTGGTAGATTAAATCCCACCCTGGTGTGTAGTACCATGATGATAATGGCGTAATGATATAGTAGCATTTGCTGATTTAGCCTCATTATAAAAGTTTCCAATGATAATATAATTTATTCCAAGAACTACATCCAAATACTCTCTCAATTAAAGTGTGATATTCTTTTCTTACATAATAATGTAAAGTAATTAGAATTTTTGAATTGCAGGCAATTTAACAGCTGTGGACGAAAATGCCCCTCCCACCTTTAGTGATCTGGTAGGCACGGTGTCTGCAGGACACAGAGGCAAGAGCGCCGTGGAGAAGAGAAAAGAAAAAAATAAACTCAAGAACGGGACGGTCAGCAAGACCAATGATGACTTTAAGGTAAAAAAATGGTGTTTAGTATTTTGTTATCTGTGGATGATCAGTTTGCCTTCAATAAGTACCTCAAGATAGAGATTATTACATTTATTAGACCGAGTTCGGGATTGCGGAAACGTCTTGACTAGTTAGCAGTTGGGACGTAAGAGAGGCCGAACTACTTACTATACTGTTATATTTGACTCACTCCATGACCACTGGACCTTATTTGACCGCATTTTGGCCAATTTTCTAACGCCAAAATTTGGGCAATTTGAAGAGATATTTTAAAACATTTATTGGAATTATTTTGTAAGCTCCAGCGCGATGGAATCTTCGATTAATCATAAAGCTAACTTAGTAGTTTCATACTCTAACAAAAGATGTCACGCATCTCTTCCGACGTTTTTCTTATTGACATTCTATGAACCGAAATTATTGAAATATTTTTTCTTACAAATCATTGATTGTGTGTTTACATATTAAAAAAATGCATGTTAGAATTAAAATTTATAGCAGTGCTTTTCAACTAGAACAGGGGCCACATGCGGCTCTTTGGATGTGAAGCTGCGGCTCTTTAGTTCCATACGCAAATATTATTTATTTTATCAAATAAAAAAACATTTAAAAATCGTTCTGAATCTATGAACGAGGATTAGGTGCCATTTTTATCTCTCAGCCACTTGTACTCGCTTTTCACCGCACCCCTCCCCCGTGACACTCGTCGTCACTGTCGTTAGTCCGTCGCAAGCTCTCGAATAACGCCGTCGTCGGATGTTTCTATGTAGGTTTCAATTTGCTTTCGACGCAAGCTTGGCTGTGACGTATAGTTTGTTGTTTCAAGTAGAAGAGTTAGAAGCGAATTATCTTCTCAAAGGTATGTATGTACATATATAATAATAAGTTTAAGTACCTATAAATTTTATTTAATAAACCTATTTTCGAACTCTGAGGATCAAAATAGGTATGTATTTGCAGTTTTAGATTGTTTAAAGCCATCGCTCCCATTGAATTTGTTTGCTCAATTGTTTGTTATGGAAGTAGAAGTTAGTGTTGTAAGTAAATGTTTAATTGTTTTAATTTTTTCCTTAAATAATAAGTAATTACCTAAAAATACCATATATTATCTAATTTGTTGTGAAAAACACTACTTATATATGAATAAATACATATTTTTTCTTAGGAATAAATAGATTAGTTTTTCTTACCAAAAAACTTTATGCAATGCTATTTATTGTTGGCAAGAAAATTTTTGGTGGCTCTTTAAAAACTTTGAAATTTTGTAAATTGTAATTTTGGACTCTTCCGACTCAAAAAGTTGCCGACCCCTGAACTAGGACATAGACAATACACAGAAGTCGTAATATTTAATATCATCCAAGTAGGTACCACAAACGGCAATTTTAAAGTAAATAATAAGCCGAATTCACGCTTTATAAATTTAACGATTTTTTAATATTTTTTTTATGAATCAAAATGTAGGTGCATTCAATGGCTCTCTAGCACTATATGCACTTTATATGTCTCCATATTAACACATTTCGGCCGGGTATTTTTTACACTGTCTCCGGGCGAAAATAATTTAATAAAAATTTCTACATAGTAACTCCGCATACCCAAGCTATAAAAGTACCAGAATAAAATGAAATATTATTTGAAATTCAACTCAATTAACCTAGTAATATGTTTATTATGGTCCGCCTATCGGTATTTGCCCATACCAGCTTTCTTCAAATACGCCCGACATCTCTTGCTCGCTTGCACATCGGAGTTGAGTGGGCGGAACAGAGATAGAGATCCGAATCGGGTTTCACGGTTGTAAAAACCCTCATTCCAGAAATTGAATTATTACAATAACAAATAATATACTATCCTTTTGTTAAAATACCGATGTAAACGAAAGGCACGAAGATAAATATAAAAAGAAGACTTACATTACGATTCGATAATTATGTACATAAAGTTGGGACCTTTACAAAGAGATTGGTATATGATATTAATATTAAAAAATTGAATAATACCGTCTTAATTCTGCCATTGAAATGAGGCTGGCGCAAAAGGTAGAACTACCCTTCCCGGCATTAAGCATCAATCGACCGAACGGGTAGAACTACATTTCCAAGTCTTTCCTTTCCCGGCCGAAATGTGTTAAAATTAGGATTTATAATTTTTTGAAAGAGGGTGGGAAATTTCCAAACGAAGCACTTAAAAATTTCCGAGCGCTCAAGGCTGAAATTGATTATGTAGCAGAACGCTCCAGTGGTTATTATCCCACATCCTCCCCTACTTAAATTAGAGGTACCCTAACTACATAACAATTATATTAAATGAAAACATTTAATACTTAATAATCACTTTTTTATTGAATTAATAACTGACAGCCAACCAATTTTGGCTTATCTCAAGCTTCAAGCCTTTTACACAAATAAGAATCTAGGTAAATACTTAATTAATACAAAAGACTAGCTTTTTTCCCGTTGCAGGCAACTAATGGGTAAAAATTATTCGAGTAAGTGGATGTAAAAAATAAAATGTATTTTGGTGTTGAATGTGGATGAAGCAAAGAGTGAGTTTCGACACTTTTGCTTTTTGCCCGAAACTAATGGGTAAATATTTGGTGCGTGGTGTAATATTTGAATGTGAATAAAGCCAGGAGTGTGGTACTACAAAATTTCAAAAAAGAAATGTATATTTGGAGAAAAAATGGTGCCAAGGAGCTTACTGATCATTTTTTCTCCGAGCCGTTCGGGTTGTGTAGGTCGAGACGCGTAATTTGATACCCATATCGTATGTACGGTTTTTGTCACCGATACTCTTGAAAAGTCCCAGGGAGTTTTATTTTGGAAAAAGCATTGCTTTTTGCAAAATTTTATAATAAAACAATGTTGCATATGAATGAAACAATGAGTGTGTGACCACAAATGTATTAAAATATAGTATGTTTGTTTAGAAAGAAATGAATATTTTGAGAAAAAAATGTGCCAAGGAGCTTACTAATCATTTTTTCCCCGAGCCATTCGGATTTTGTAAGTTGAGACGCGTAATTTGATACCCATATCGTATGTACGGTTTTTGTCACCGACATTCTCCAAAAGATCCAGCGAGTTTTATTTTGGAAAAAAACATTGCTCTATAAACACGCAAAATGTAAAAACTTTTATTGGAAAAAATTATATTAAAAAAAAAAACAATTAAATAATCCGTTTTTAATAGTAAATAACTTTCCCAAACTTCTATGCTCCTGGTAGATTACAGCGTCCTCGAGGTAATTTTTGGCAGAAATGGCTTTATAAGAATTATCATTATGGAGGAAAAAAGTTGTCATTTCAAACTTGATTTAATTTTAAAAAAAAATTACCGAAAAAATATTTTCATAACGCAATCAGGTACCTACTCGTTAAAAAATAAAGAGATAAAAACTTTAAATATGAATGGCTCCCAGGCTAACCTTACCCAACTTCTGCGCTCCTGGTATAAATTATAAATTTGCGTGACGCTATTGATGTAGTTTTTCACTACGGGGCGACGGTACCCGTGCCAAATTATTTTTACCAAACTTAATTTTATTTCGTTCAAAAGCATTATCGATTTTAAAAAGATAAACTGCCAAAGTGCCTACACAGATTTTATCGTTTCTTTGAATTAACATCACTATGTTATAAAACATCACTACCGTGCTAGTCTATGATTGGCTGATTTCTGATTGGCCAAAAGCCCGACTGTTTTCTTTTTTAAAATGGCATTTTTTGGTTCAAATCGCCAATATCAAACTTTAGCCGGTTATTGTGAGACATTTTGAACCGAGCGCCATATGTAGGACGGCCGATTAACGTTCCTAAACCTTCGGAGAACGATTTTTTTCGAAAATTTTATCCACAGACTACGCGTTTAAGACGGAATTCAATCATCAGGTTGACCATGTAGATTTGATAAAAATAGCGTACCACGTGGTTTTGAGTGACCACGTGGTACTCTCTCGGCCAATGATACCATTACGCAAAGAAAAACATTTCCACTTAAATTAAACCTCTTTCCCTAAAAATGAGGAAATTTTGTTATTCTTTTCGTGAAATTTAAAAAAAAAAAACAACGACAACTGATTAAATCAGACCCGACGCTCGTTCAAAATCAATCTTCTTTTTAATTTACGTTTGAGTAATGCGAAAAACGAAACATTTTCGAGCAAAAGAGGCGCAAAAAAAAAAATTTAATCATTTCGCGTTCGGGGTGCGTTCGAAATTGAATAAAAATAGAAACGGTAAAAGAAAAAAGTTTTAAAGATCGATAGTGATCGATGAAAACGAAACATTGAGAGAATGCATCGAAATGTAGCCGTTTCGAAACCCCGCGTGTGGCAACACTCGTGGGGAATCGTTGATTTGTCGCCGGGAAGCTGTTCCAAATAAACGGCGAAAAATTAACGTTTCGCGAATGTGGCCATCCTGTCGGCCGAAAAGCGTTCTACTTCGCTTTCGTATGGCGCGCCTCGAGCGCTTCCACTTTCCGCCGCCAGAGTTTCCTCAAATTTTTGTCGACATCGAGCCCCGAATGAATCCGGTCGAGTTGGTCGGGGAATTATTTCCATATAAAATCGAACTGACTCGCTTTTGTACCGGATTTTACCTTAATTTAGTCGAAATTTTGCCAGGCCGAATTGAACCTCGGGTTCTATACCGACAGAGAGGCATCTCGGTCGCTTTTCGCCTACGCTGAAACAAATGAAAGGCAACTTTTTTCTCGCACGCCAAAACGAACCTCGAGTCTTATCAAATTAAGGGGGAGAGCGGTCGCTTTTTGCCTAAATGCCCCCCGAAAAAAAAACAAAGAAACTGAGTATTAATATATGCGTAGTGACGACTAACTGAGCCACACATATATAAACTTAATTGTAATGATTGTTCCACTTTTTATATAGGAAAAACAGCTCGGAATGTCACCACAAGAATAAAAGAAGAAAAGCATAGATGTTTAAATAATAATGCTTTTTCTGAATTTGTGAATCATTTAATAGAAACTAATCACTCTTTCAATAAATCTTCTGGAACTAAAATATTGCATAAAAATGGAATTGGAATTAGGTTAAATAATTTAGAAGCCTTAGAGATTAAGAGAACCGTCAATAATAACTCCAACATAAGTTTAACTGATAGTCCCATATTTAATTTTTTCTTTTAACCACCTCCGTTGAAGCTGTTTTCCCCTCCCTTTACCTACCCCACCTGTAATATTTTGTCTCCCTCTTATCTATTTGTATCTCTTTCTGTCACCAGTAAGATGTCTTCTTCTCCATTTGTCTCTTTCTCTCATTGTATTTTCTTATGTATATAATATGTGTCTGTATGTAATTATAATTAGTTAATATAATAGCCCTGATGAAGCTTGAGATAATCAAAACTGTTTGGCTATCAGTTATTAACCCCTCCGACTTTTCGCGAACTTGAAGCTAAAATGTCTTTATCGAAATGTCAATTTCACGAAAACGTTGTGTTATTACCGCCTCACAATCAAAGCTCTATAAATGAAACATTACTGAACGGAGCCGAATAGTAAAAACTGTTTTAGAAAGGTTACAAAATAGGCTTTCAAATTGTTGTATCATAAATAAATATTAACATTTGTAAATATTTAAATTTAGAATGGAAACATGAAAAAATTGTAAAAATGACTCACCTGTAATGTTTTATGTAAAAACGATACTAAAATCACGGATAATGTAAAAAAAAAACACTTATTTCATCGTACAAATGTACAATAAACAATTCTGTCACTTCACTTTTTGACCATTTCATACAAAATATATTTTTAAAAAAATAATTAAACTTGCGAGGCGGGTCGGCACGTCAAACGGCTTTCTTGGCGTCGTTTTACGATTTGGCGGGTAAAATTTGCTTCCACTGAGTAGGTCTTTTTACGGGTTTCTATGGATAACTTTGAATAGAGATGTGAAGCTTCATTCAATACGAATATTCTACTTTTTGTTTTAGGGATGTCACTAGAAGAATAACGGAGTTATGACGATTTTTGTGGAAACACGCGTTGACGTGTAAACACGCTTATTGTACTTGACTGCTATCGTTATTTTATCGTGTATATCTGCTTACGTTGCTGACCGGTTAAGTCAATAAAAAAGTGGTGTATGTAATTATATATAATGTCACACCCCAAAGTATTTGCTTCCTTCGAAAAAATTACATAACAATTGCTTGAACATTTCAAATTACATATTTAATAATTCAATCCACAACATTTATACAAATGGATTCCCTGTATCGCGTTCCTCCTTCTGTTTATTATCTCTCCTCCCCCTACCAGAAATGTGGTGAGTCCCCATTCTCGGGCGTATCCATCCATCCCATTGCTTGGACTAGAAATACCTGGGTTACACAGCATCCCTGCGAGATTCAATTAGTCCGAGTCAGAGAAGCTGGATATAGATTCCTCTTTTAATACAAACTGATTATAAGCTGGTTTTAGATCAATCTTTGCGAAATTTGTCGTAGCTGGCATAGAAAATTGATCTTTCCGCGTGGTTTATTTGAATTAATTCTAATAAACGTATTACTAAAATCAAAGATGTTCCTAAAGGAATACCTCGTGAATTTACTAATTCATCATCTAGAAAAATAAAATCGGATGTTTTCAGCTAATTTTGTAGTTGAAGAACATTTTATAAAATTTCGTCATAATAAATTATAATGTGAGCCTTGAGCAAAACCCCGTTATTTTAGTCTTGCGTCGCCTTAAACTTCAAACCAATTATATCTCAAAATACATTTCCAGGTTGGAGAGACAGAGATGGATGGGCGCCGCTCCATCCGCTCCCTGACGGGCCTGCGAAGAGACTCAGAGGTGATGTACGTGGGTACCTTCTCCAACACGGGCCCGCACCAGCGGGGGAAGATCGCAGACGTATTTGCTGTGGAAGAAGATGAGGCAGACGAGGCGGAAAATTCGTTTGACTTACCGCGGAAGTCCAAACTCATCAGGTCATTATTTTTTTTAAAAGAATGATCTACTTTTCCGGATTATAAATAACCAGTCCATATTTTGAACTCTCCTTTCTCCCATTGTAAATAGCTGAAGTTGTTGTTTGTTCATTTGTTCATTGATCAATTCAAAATTCTAAAGACTATGTAGTTTTCAAATTTTGTTCAAACTTATAGAAATAAAAACATAAATGTTCGTTTGTTCAAAATCTTAAATCTCAGAAAGTTCTTCACCAATTGCTTTGAAATTTTGACACAACATTGCATTAGAATATGCGTGTGTTTTTATATACTTATATTATATAGATGTCACCTTTTGGACGTAAAAGCAACACGCACTATTGTTTTTCTATCTGCACAGATAGTTTGAGCCACAACAACGCGTTGCGGGGTACAGCTACTATATAAATAAAAATGTTAATGTTTGTTTGTTCAAAATCTTAAATCTCCAAAAGTTCTTCACCGATTGCTTTGAAATTGAAATATGTGTGTGTTTTTACATACAAATATTATATAGATGTCACCTGTAAAGCAGGTAAAAGCATGCGTTTTTTTAAAAAACCACAACATTGGCACTACATCATTACATTTCATGTATGGAACATTTTTGTACCAGAGCCGTTAGGTGGCGATGTAGTTGGTGTATTGGCACTACATCATTACATTTCATGTATGGAACATTTTTGTACCAGAGCCGTTAAGTGGCGATGTAGTTGGTGTATTGGCACTACATCATTACATTTCATGTATGGAACATTTTTGTACCAGAGCCGTTAGGTGGCGATGTGGTTGGTGTATTGGCACTACATCATTACATTTCATGTATGGAACATTTTTGTACCAGAGCCGTTAGGTGGCGATGTGGTTTGTTGTATTGGCACTACATCAGTACATTTCGAGTATGGGACATTTTTGTATTACAGTGAGGTGGTGAGGTGTTTTTGTATTGGTACAAATTAGTATGTCATTTCGTGTATGCAAAATTTTTGTATTAGAGCCATGAGGTGATAAGGTGGTGAGGGGAGCCGTACCGCAAGGGACATTTGTGGTGCATCTTGAATGAGAAATGAGGGACATCAACCACAAACACCTCATATAAATGGATTACTGTAATTAAGTTATTAGTACTTAAGTCTTCAACAATACAAACCACAATGGAGTAGCTATACCAAACACATGGGGGGGAGTAAAAAGGGGGAGGGAAGGTTTTTTATTATTATTATTTGAATACGGCACAAGAGTCCCAACTGCTCCCAAGAAATGAGCGTCTAGTTAGCAACCCTTTCAAATCTGTTAATTTTATCCGAGCAGTTTCAAACGCATTAAGTAAATTTAGCTTTTTAACCGGAGAATGTACGAGAAACAAATATCTATCCTTTATTCGTAGAGTAATATTACAATAAAAAATAACCCAATACTTATTAATTTCAATGACTTCATCTCGCTGTGTTATTCTTATATCTCTTTTTAGTATTACAAAAAATAACAAACACATATAAAATAAAAATAAATGTCGTATGAGAAAATGAAAATATAATCTAGGGAAATTTTCTAACCTTCACATTTTTCAGCACTTCTCGTACAACAGTAATAAGTAGTCGCGCCTTTCCGTAAAACGTGGGAGTGAGCATTTTGCCACCCATATTAAAATGCATTTTTTGCACATTTGAAATACAAATAATTTAAATAAAACAAACTTATAAATGTTTATAAAAGGATCAAAATGAAACATAAACATTTAGAAAAAAGTTATATTTATTCAAGTAAAGTCTCTGAAAAATTTGGCATTTAATCATTTTTTGGAAAAATTGCTTACTTTTAGGATCATTTTTACCTCAACTTACCTAAAATAAAAAATAACCAAAAATGAACACAAATTTATATGTTTTCACCATCTCCATTATGTTTCAGCGAAACAGTCTTGACACATGTACATACAGTGTTCATCGCACAGTAACTTTGCACCCTTTTTTGGTCCGTCTATTTTTCTTTGATGGACATACCGCGCATATCCCCTCTGAGCTGTGAAGAATTTGCCGTCGCCCGCGGTTCGCGGGTAATAACCCTTTCTTCCCGCGGTCACCCACACACTGACTGTCCTCAAACTTACAATGCTAATAGGTGAGGAACGGGAGGCACAGCTACTGAGACACTTGACCTCGACGAGTTCGTGCTTTACAAAATAATAACACGCTCATTGCGCGAGAGTTCTAGGTTTAACATATTTTTCTCTGAAATTCTCGAGCCCGTCAGTCCTATGATCATTACAATAAATAATTAAGTTCAAACCCTTATTTCTGTCTATTAACCTTTTGACTTTTTTTTCTTACTATTCACAGATCAATGAGTCAGCCTGATTTCCTAGCGGACGATAGTGGGCTGGGCCAGGAAGTGATGCTGCAGGAACCAGCCAGTATATTCGACAGACCTGGCTTTGGAAGTGTAGCCTTCAGGTAATTTATCTTATTCTTAGAAAGTTAAACAAAAGGAACAAAACTTACATGACTGGTACGAGTGCAGTTTCACTGAGTTGTTCCGGGCTGCGGTCTACAGGGTGAAAATTGCCTTAATGGTAGCCAATCTCCAATAGAAAAGAGGGCTCGAGAGAAATACAATTTAAAAAAATGTTTCCAATATCTCAATAGTAATAATTGGCACAATGGGAAATTATTGTGTCTGTTTTATGAGATCTTATTAATTTTTCTGCACAATATTTACAACAAGATTCAGTTACCAGTTACCAGATTCAGAACTTTTAAGTTTCTCAACAATAGAGCAAAAATCTGAATGGTTGAAGCAGCGTTTTGGATATTTAAAAAAATATGAAAATAATACTTGCTTTGTTAGTTAGGTATTTTTCAATTGTCAAAAAAATAGTGTAGTAATTATTTATATTTTATTTAGCAATGATAGCAGTTGGCCATTTTTCTTTAACCCTGCTTTAAATATTTGCAGACGTTCAATAACAGCAACCATGCACCCCGGTCAGGGCCACCCGCTCGGGGCTGGCCCGGGGGAGGAACTGTCCATTGGATCCGCTGGATCTCTAGCTGCCAGGCAGAGGTCCATCAAGCCGCGTTGGAATGATGACACACTTACAGGTATTATTATCACTTTCATAGAGCAGCAACACAGAATTCCATACAAAAACTAACTGTTACTTGAGCCTTATGTTATCTACTTTACGTTATGCATGCGGTCAAAAGAGAAACTTATAAAAGAATGGACCATTTTCTGAAAAACATATATTTTTCCACAAAATCTACACTAGCAACCAGTCGCGGCTCATGACTTTTGAGTGTGATAGAGTGCTAAGTGTGATAGAGTGCTAAGTGTGATAGAGTGCTAAGTGTGAGAGAGTGCTAAGTGTGATAGAGTGCTAAGTGTGATAGAGTGCTAAGTGTGATAGAGTGCTAAGTTTGAAAAATTTTACATTATTGATGTTGTTTAGTCCAAAAGTAAGTAAGTAGTTGTAAGTAAGTAGTTATAAGGAGGCACATAATTAAATATTTTTATTTATAGCCAAACGGAAGTTACTGTTTTTCCTTCTTCATAACATACGCTGCCGAACCGTGTGGTGATATAGTTTCCCTGTTTTTACAATGTACAGACTTGTGAGGTGTTTCATAAAAAAACAAAATTTAAAAAACCTTCCAACTATCCCTCACGTATGGGTTTTTTGACAACAATAATTTCATCATTACAGAAAGTTCTTCGGGCTCCTCTGACGAAGGTGAAGAAGAATCTGGAGTAGCAGCTCTTCAAAGGTTCCTGGCCGCTTGGGGCCTCGCCCAGTTCGCGCCCAAGCTGCTGGAGGAGCAGATAGACCTGGACTCCCTTATGCTTCTCACGGAGACGGACCTGAAGACCCTTGGTTTTCCGCTCGGTCCCTGCAAAAAACTAGTAAACGCCATTCAGGAGAGAAAAAGCGCCCTCGCTAATCCTGGTCCACTTGTAGACACGGCACTTTGATTTGCTGTTTTTGTAAGAGAATTTTTTTAAGGTAAAAACATTTCTTTCAAATTGATTTTAATATGTAACAGCATTTCAATTTTAAATGCCTACACTACACAATTCTGTACCAATTTTATTTACAATATACAGTACTCTCTCAGTAATCCACCACTCGATTATTCGAGGGCTACTTTAATCCGCAGCTATTTTTACTAGTTAAAAGCACAAAATCAAGTTCTATAGTTTTCCAACATTCATGTAGCAAAGTCAGTAGTCTCTAGACTAGAACGCCAAGCTTTGTACACCGGTTTGGGTTATCTCACTCTTACGCACTCAGTTATTACATATACAGCTGTCTAGCTTGTTTTCGCTGACCAACTGTCACAAGCGTTAATAAGTTACAAAATGGTGTCATCTCGCAAGCGTTTTAATTTTTTTAATATTTTATATTTTTTAATATTTATACAGGATGTCTGGGGGTAAAGTGCAAAAACTTCGGGAGGTGATTCTACATGATGGTAGAAGTAAAAAAGAAAAATAAGTTTTTTAGAAATTCCATTGTTTTTTTCCCATTCAAAATTTACTTTCGTAAAAGAAAATTTATTTTTCAACACAAACAATTAAACGTTTTAAAAAATTACCTTAAAACGTTGGAATTTCGAAAAAAGTTATTCATCTTTTTTACATAGAATAACCTCCCGAAGTTAGTGAACTTTGCCCCTGAACATTTTGTACATGTACTACTGGTTTTAGTGGTGGTATATTAGTGAGAGAGTACTGTAAATACTATGTATTCAGATTATTGTGTTTTATATATCCTTATATATATACCTTAACCGCATAAAGATGCAAAGATGCGAGAAGTTGTAATCAGCAACAAACACCTCATCCAAAGTATTTCAGGGTTTGCAATGTGTCGGCTAATGGTGTATTATTCATTGTTTACGTTGTACGCATTGCTGGAAGTGAAAGTTAATTTATCTAGAAATTTTCAGTTTACTGGAAATTTTTTATCTAGATCAGAGGAATTTCCATACTGGATGAAAATACTACATGCAAGGAGAATTTGCCTCGCACGGAATTTTTTAGGTTAAATTTAAATACCCAATAAATAATGCTGTCAAATGCATCCATACAACATTAAGAGTAAGTACCCAAAGTGGAAAGTTTGAGATATTTCTTGCCATAGCAACACATAATTTATTTTTAATAGTGTAATCTTGCCAATTTCTGGGCGCCCTATAATATAATACAACAACCAAGCAAGGTTATATTATTCAGAATTGTTTTAGAGGTATGTAATTGTAAATTTGATTTATTTTAAATTATTTTAATCAAAACACTAAAAATTCCAATTCCTGAAGTGTTACTTACATCGAACATAGTTTTACAATGTATGTGTATGTAAAAATATTTTTTAAATAAAATAATATAAGCATCAATAAGTTTAGGTATTTTGTATGCTGTTTCTGGTCTTATATTATTTGAATAAATAAGTATCATATGTACTTATGTATGTATTTAAAAAATAAAAAATTGTTCTACAACCCTCACAATGAACAATGAATTTAGGATTAATTTATTTTGAAATGTATTACTAACAATAAATTATATCATTAACATTAGGTAATAAATCAGTAATTTAATAATGGAAGTGTTTTTTTTTTTTAAGTATTTAAACCTATTTCATTCATAATCATTAAGACACGGCAACACGGTGGCAAAATGAACAATTCCAGAGCCACTCATTAAGACACGGCAACATGGTGGCAAAATGAACAATTCCAGAGCCACTCATTAAGACACGGCAACACGGTGGCAAAATGAACAATTCCAGAGCCACTCATTAAGACACGGCAACATGGTGGCAAAATGAACAATTCCAGAGCCACTCATTAAGACACGGCAACATGGTGGCAAAATGAACAATTCCAGAGCCACTCATTATTTAATAGTTAAATTCATTTAAATCAGTGTAGTGGTTGCAGTTGCATAATGTAAACAACGAAAGTTCTGGTCTGAACAAATTTTCAAATACAGTATTATTTTTAACGAAATTAGTTTTCATTACAGAGAATACCTAAATAAACCCTTTGTGCATAAGAATATATCGGCTTTTCAGTGTGAAGGATGTGCGATGTCAATTATATTTTTTTTTATTAAAAATATAATTTTATGAAATATATATAATATTGTAAATATATTCCAATATTATTGTCCAAAATTATTTAAAAAGATGTAACAGTTTTTCCACGGTAGTATTTTAATGGCCACGGTCGAGGTGTAAGACACTTGACTAGCAATCCACTGGTTGCGGGTACAAATTCCATCATTCGCTAGTAAATTTGTGTTATTTTCACAATTTATTCATTTTAAATATATTATTTATCATGGTATTTTGCTGCATATTCTTGAGTGGAAAATACCTTCAGTGTAAGCCTACTCATTCATTCCTTGATTCATTAACATTAACACACTTTAAGCAGGCGAAAAAAGATCCGGGAAACGTAATAGTATTTGAAAATAATACATATACATGAATTTTTTTTTACATAGCATATATATACATACATAGCATATACATAACCATATCCCGACCAAAAAAGTACTGCTTAAAATTAAGGCCTACTTTAAAAAACAACTCCATAAGCTGAAGTTATAGTCAGTTTGGGCAGTGGTGTTTTATGTGTTAAAAATGTACATATTTTATTATGTTTAAAAAAAATAGGTTTTCACTTTCGTACAAATCATTAAAAAAAACAGTGCCATAAGTGCAAGGATTTATTACCCACTCTACAGGTTTTGTATAGTTTCCTTTTGATTAAATTAAACCAAATTATGTGAATAAGATTGGTATACAATAGTCATATAGAATTATCATACAGGCATTCAAGTAGGACCGGCGAAAAAGGTAGAAATACCCTTCCCACCGGAAGTGTGTTAATCGTCTCATTCGTACACTTCTCTTATCACAATTTCATAGTGGTAGATACTCTCAGTATCGCCCTGGTGAAGGACCACCATTCAGAATTGAAACATTGCTTGAAAAGGCTTTAGCACTTATTTGGTGACCTGATCTGAATAGCCAATTACTTCCCCCACCTTCCTCTTCCCCATCTCCTTTGAATTGAACCTGCGACCTCCGGATTCGTAACTGAGCTTCTTACTGCTTGACCACGTCATCTGGATTAATTTCCCTTTCTTCGAAATTGGGACTTTTTTTTTTCCTTTAATTCTTTAATGTACTACATACATCTAAAACATCATTCAACATAATTTATTATTTACCTGTATCATATATTATATGAGTTCTGATGATGTCCCCCACATACCGTGTTGTAAGAGATATGATCTATGAGATTTCACAATCGGCAGTCAATCTTAATGTTGGTGAGTTTTTTTGGTTAACCCGTTAACTGAATACGACGAAATATTCCATCAAGACCTTTCGAAAAATACCATCTAGTGACGATCTACGGTTTTCTTTTTTTGGGTATCATATATAAAATATATTTAGGCGTTGAGTTACAATGACTCACTAAAAAATAATGATAATAATTGGATGACTTGTATAGCGCCGTTTTTGTGCAAAATCACCTCAAGGGTGCTGTATGTAATGTTTATATTGCATTTTACTTCAAATTTTGATATTCTCTCTTCAGTGTTGCATGGAATTTCCTACGGGTTGGACGGACCCTTTTTGTTTGAATTTCAATCAATAAGTTTACATTTTTGTCGCCATTTTTTGATAGCGTTACAACATTTAAACATAAAATGAATAAGAAAAACCTAAATGTAGACAGGATACATGCATTATTGGTATGTAGCAGTAGTAGTAGTGATGAGGAAGGTGATTCGATTGGACATTTGAGAAGTAAGCGTCGATGAATATTGAGTACTAGTTCAGAAAACAGTGATAGTGACTTCATGACAGATGGGCCTGCTGATAGTGAATCAGAAAATGAAGTTAATTTATTCTCTTTCTTGTTTTTAATTTATTTAATTTGTTTTTATATCTATAACCATTCACTTTTTTTTCCCCTATGGCTGACTAGGTAATCAGCTAGTACTCCAGGGGGCCTACTATGTATCTTTCGGGTTAACAAACCAGTAAGTTCGTAGTTTAACCATTCCTTGCCGGTGCTGTCAACTGAGTGAACATCGTCTCTGATTAATAAAATATCTCTGTAAATATAGTAAACACAGAGTTTAAATTTGAGGTATTCCTCCGCAATACATTTATGTATTGCATTAAGCAATCACAATATATAAATATTTACCAAGTGTATACCACCGGAGGACGAGAAATTTTTAACACCGTAAGGGAAGGGTTGATACGGGTTTGTGATGTGGCTAAACCGGCGACAGGAAAGTTTCGAAAGATACAGAGTAGGCCTCCTGGTCATTATAATTTATTGCATTTTATATTTATATCTTTTTTTTTATTCATTTTTTTATTTCATTTATATTTTTCAATAAAGGTTCCCATCAATCTGAGCTGCGTTTTATTTTTCCACTCTTTTGTTGACAAGAGGTCTGCACATGGTGAAACTATGATCGTGGTGAGACCTTTCATCATTACGGGCGTGACGATATATTTCGTCTCTGCGATGTTTACTATGGACATGATAACATATTTCGTCATTGCGATTAAAATTATAATTATAATTACTCGCTGTATATACACACTATGGGGGTGACGAAAAAACAAAAAAACCCATCATCCTATAGATATAATTACTCGCTGTATATACACACTATGGGGGTGACGACAAACGAAAAAACCCATCATCCTATAGATATAATTACTCGCTGTATGTACACACTATGGGGGTGACAAAAAACCCATTATCCTATAGATATAATTGCTCGCTGTATATACACACTATGGGGGTGACGAAAAAACGAAAAAACCCATCATCCTATAGATATAATTACTCGCTGTATGTACACACTATGGGGTGACGAAAAAACCCATCATCCTATAGATATAATTACTCGCTGTATGTACACACTATGGGGGTGACGAAAAAACCCATCATCCTATAGATATAATTACTCGCTGTATATACACACTTTTTAACATAATCAAAATTAAATTTCCCGGTTAACAGGTTAATATTAGTTAGACTTCAACTAAATCTTCATTTCATAAAACATAATTTAGCTACATCTTTAAGGTAATGTAAATGCTCTGAAGATGGCAGTTCAATTTAATTTTTAATTTAATTGTGTTTCATTGAAGTTTTATTTGTTCTTTTATTTTCATATCTAAGTATGAAATTAACACGATTAGTAATAGAAATAGACACTTTAGAGAATGGCTATATATATATATTAGTAATATATATAGCCATTCACTTTCAATGATTTTAATTTAGAGAATAGCTATATATATATATGTATATATAAGTAATATATACATATAGCCATTCTCTATAATCATATAATCATTCTCTATTGAAAATGTCATATTCAGTGATTGCGAAACTTTCCATGCTAAAAAGGTTAAATATGTTATTCAAATACCTACATGGTGATTTCCCATTATTTTACAAATTTCTTCCAAAGTGTATAAAAACATATTACCATTAGCGACTTCATCACCGCTGTAACATACGCTTCCTGACTGCCGTTACATGACATCAAATGGTAACTGGCCTCGTACCCGCTTTAAGACCGTTTTAACACCATGATAATAAGTCAATTTTTTCACTGTTCTGACCTTATGCCCCGCGTAATATTTACACTACGTTTTTTAGTAAAGCTGAA
Source organism: Hesperophylax consimilis (assembly GCF_061612785.1). Lineage (NCBI taxonomy): Eukaryota > Metazoa > Arthropoda > Insecta > Trichoptera > Limnephilidae > Hesperophylax > Hesperophylax consimilis. Next base: position 22,824,132 of record NC_142847.1, read on the forward strand.
TATGTTTACTATGTATACAGGTACAATAGACATAATTTCCACGATTGAATAAAAGATTGTTAATTTTTTTATTAAATATGTTTATTTGACCTTAATATTAAATTGATTCATATAAAATTAGTTCTATTTCTTATTTTTTACATAAACATACTTGAACTAATATTCATGCTCGAATTTTTATGAATATGTGATAAATTCAATACTCTGTTTTCAAATGCATAGGCATTATTTAAAAAATACTTTATTTCTCTCTACAATAGATAATATTTATATTTTATATATTTAATAATATTTTCAATGGAAAAACTACTTTTTAATTTTCTCCTAACATTTTAATATGGCTGCATTTAGTGCTAAGTGCCGTATTCATAAAAACTCGAGCATATAAATTATATTTAACGACAATCTTACATTTTTAACTAACATTTGACTTTGTTGATCCGTATTTTGATAATATGAAGAAGGATTTAGATTAAAAAAGATAAGTTTTAACAGTTGTATAGAATTAGAATACTACACTACTCTTGAACTACCAAGCACCAACAAATTGAACAAAAAATACAGAAAAACAAATAATTGAAGTAATTATTATTATTATATTGTATTTCGATCAGTCTGACAGAACATTTATTTTTATTTTAATACATACACAACAAAATAGATAGGTAATATCTTTTTATATGATTTTCTTTCCATTATTTTCAATCAAATGAGATACATTTTTACATTACAGCATGATTGAATTCCCGTGTTATTCAGAAAACAATGAAACATGTAAGATAATTAAAGAAGTATGGTAACTGTATCAACACACAAGTAATGCAAATGTTTGCGATAACAGCTTCTAACATTTTATTTTCGAGAAACTTCAGTAGTTGAAATGTAACTAGTCCTAACGAGTATATAACCTAACCTAACTATTTATTTATATAAATTATTTTTTAAACATGTCAAACATTCTTCTTCTTTCGACCCTCTGTTGTAGAAAACCTATGTAATTTAGCACAAACTTTATAAAAACATTAAGGATGGGTTGTTTCAAAGAATTTGAACAATTCATCAAATTTCAAAGTTAATTTTCAGGTTCTGGAAAGTACTGTTTTTATTTCAGTTTTGTGAAGCAACTTATAATATTTCAAATTAAAATAATACCATTAAAATAAACAACAAATTAATAAAAAATAATTTTGCTTTAATTCTACGATCTATGGCGCAACTTTACCTATATCCAAATTCCAAAACTCAATTTTCTCCATTCATTTTGTCCATACTGACATAATAACAGAACTTGAATAGAACTTTCACAGAGCCTGAAAATAACTTTGAAAATTGTTCAAATTCTGTGAAACAACCCGTCCTAAGTATCATAAGTTTAAAATATTATTTTTAATCATTAATTTATTATCTATTTGACGGCAAAAATCCCAAATAAAAATATTCATCGAAGATGAACGATTCAACCCAGTCATCAAAATTTATAACATTTTGAAACTTTATTTCCTAACAGATGTTTTTTTTTTTGCAAAAAGCACGTTTTTTTTAAATACATAACTGCTAAAATGTTCAAAATTGTATTTTTGATATATTTTGTGTTTTAAGTGTTCAATCTCATATGTTCTGATATGGAAAGATTGAGATGACACTTAATTAAGTTTTAAAGGCATTTCTTATCACAGATTTGACATTTCAAAAATAAAAATACCAACCTATTAATGTGCGAAAAGCCTCGGAGTTTTTTTAAATTTGTGAACTAAAACTATGTGTCGGTCAATAATTTTACCGAAAACACTAATAATAATGCAGTAAAATTCAATGAAAATTTAAAGAGAACCAATTTCTATAAATATTTTTAATCTCATCCGTAAATAGCTGAGGCGCAGTCTTTGTCAGAGAAATTCAAATTAAAATAATACCATTAAAATAAACAACAAATTGACAGAAAAATAATTTTGCTTTAATTCTACGATCTATGGCGCAACTTTACCTATATCCAAATTCCAAAACTCAATTTTCTCCATTCATTTTGATAATCAACCCCACACATCACTAGCGTGCTCAAATTCAACAAGGAATAATAAAATAGAAATAAAATTTAACTTTTCAACATTCTACAATACTTGATTCATTCTCTCCCTAATTGGCTCAGTCTCTTGAATTAAGGTCCATCAATAAAACATTCATACAAATAAAATACTTTCAAATTGATCAGTACAGAAAGGCTAAATACAGATTGTCATACGCCGCAAGAGCCGGCAAGTCTACGATGAATCCTTCCTGTGGTATCCTGGCAGACCTCATATCAGCAGGATGATACATCCTCGTTAAAGTGCCTGATGGTCTGATTACCGGATTCGACTTGAAATTATCATAAATTTGTCTCGTGCCGTACAATCTTTCGTCCGCATTGTACGGCCGCAAGATGTAGTTAGGATTCTCCGAAGAATGTCTGCGATAATTTTTAGACCTCTCTTGCGTGGTACTTGCTGGAGTTTCGTAACCGCATTCCGTGTGGCGATTAGTGGCTGGTGAAAGAGTTCCATCCCTTTTGGCAGTCTGCGGCTTAGCAATGTGAGACTTGCCGGAAATGGACGGGACGCTTTGCGATTTCGACAAGAAACTTCCAGATATATAATTGTTACACATGGATGGATTCTCTTCGATCATGGAAAGGTTACATTTAGCATTGGAGATGTATTTTGAAGATCTGTACAATGAACTTGACATAGAAGGCTCGTCTCTTTGCGGTACTCTAAAGATAATTCTATGCGACTCATCGTTAGAACGAGAATCGGTGTTATTGTAATGGTTGTGAGGGAATGTTTGATAGCTAGCTAAGGAGTTGGAAAGTGATGAATTTGATGATGCGGAGAGCACGGCGTGTTCCGGACGGGTGCAGTGCGGTGGCGGATGGTGTGTGTCGGGGTTGAGTTGCGCCGAGTCTCAGTAGTTGTAGGGCCCGTACTGGGAGCCGTGATAGTAGGGGCCGGGGGGGTAGTGCTGCGGTGGGTAGCCTGCATAGGCGTATTGCTGCTTCTGGGGGTACACTGGATGGACAAACAAACATATTAAAAATAAGCAAACAGAGGTTAAATGCATACTACTGTTGATAATTCTTTTATTTAAAAATCTTGTTCTGAAAAAGGATTAAGTCAGAACTGAGTATCAAACACGATCCGTTCAATTGCTAGCCGAGGCTATGACCACCTATTTTTTTAAATAAGGTTTATTTACACAGATAAAAAAAATTGAAAATGAAAACTTATAATATGCATACTTTTGCATGTATCTTACTTTTTAGTACTATTTTTTTTTTTTAATCAGTTAAATTTTTATTTTGGTTTCTAAATGTATTATTATTTTGTTTATTAAATATCATTTTTATTTTTGTTTACACATTTATTATTCTTGTTATTACCTATATTATAATGCAATCTATATATGATATATTATGATGATACGGGCATGAGCCTAGTATGGTGGTAGTCAAGAGAATAGAAATAAATTGTAGTGTAAAATTTATATGAAATAATAAAAATAAACCAAAATGAAATAATTGTTGACTCCAGGATTGAAACTGTGAATCTGGCTTTCTTTTTCTACTTATAATAAATTTGGTGTTCCTTTCCAAGGGTGTTCTTATTATTTCCAGAAGCGATGAAATGTTGAAAAGGGAAAACAAGTGTTGGTAAAGCTCGATAAAAAATAATTATATTAGAGAAGAGATTTTTATAAATCAATACCAAATTTAAATAGAGATATTTTTCAATGTGGAAGACCCACACCATTGCAAGGAAATTGTGCTAGCTATGTGTTTTCTGAATGAATGAACCAAAAAATATATCTCAATGACTTGACTAGATAATTGGCAAATAAACTTAAATTAATTTTGTATTGACATAATATTTTCCCAAATAATATATTTATACAACCACAACATGCCCCACTACATAAACATTTTTTTAATAACAAACAGAAACATCAATTAACAATTATCGTGATTAATTCTTCAGGTTATTATGTGTTGCGTGTTGCCCTTTCTCCTTCTGCCGTGATGGATACTGAAACACTGTCCGAAACGTTAGCTAAATAAGGAGGAAGCACAACACGGCTTAACCCCTCCGACTTTTCGCGAACTTGAAGCTAAGATGTCTTAAACGAAATGTCAATTTCACGAAAACGTTGTGTTATTACCGCCTCACAATCAAAGCTCTATAAATGAAACATTACTGAACGGAGCCGAATAGTAAAAACTGTTTTAGAAAGGTTACAAAATAGGCTTTCAAATTGTTGTATCATAAATAAATATTAACATTTGTAAATATTTAAATTTAGAATGGAAACATGAAAATATTGTAAAAATGACTCACCTGTAATGTTTTATGTAAAAACGATACTAAAATCACGGATAATGTAAAAAAAAACACTTATTTCATCGTACAAATGTACAATAAACAATTTTGTCACTTCACTTTTTGACCATTTCATACAAAATATATTTTTAAAAAAATAATTAAACTTGCGAGGCGGGTCGGCACGTCAAACGGCTTTCTTGGCGTCGTTTTACGATTTGGCGGGTAAAATTTGCTTCCACTGAGTAGGTCTTTTTACGGGTTTCTATGGATAACTTTGAATAGAGATGTGAAGCTTCATTCAATACGAATATTCTACTTTTTGTTTTAGGGATGTCACTAGAAGAATAACGGAGTTATGACGATTTTTGTGGAAACACACGCGTTGACGTGTAAACACGCTTATTGTACTTGACTGCTATCGTTATTTTATCGTGTATATCTGCTTACGTTGCTGACCGGTTAATAACCCAAAAGTTAATCGTGAAAATACTTTTGGCCGTGAAAATCTCAAATTATGTCAATTAACCAATTTATAAAATGTAATATTACTACCATCTGCTTAAAGTAACCAACAACCAAGTTTATGTATGATCCGTGAATGGATCAAAAGATATTGATGTTTTTAAGAAATTTTTAACTGTTTACTGCAATAAGTGTATTACTTACTTTGCAGAAAGAAGCTATTCCCTAAATAGATTATTTGATTTTTACAAGAATCACATCAATTATTGTTGCAATAACTAAACTATTCCAGATAATGATTAATAAGTAAGGATAAAATTAATAATTATATATTTTTGCTCAGCGTGGGATAATTTCATTCCACAGATTGTTTGAAACTGGGTTATTATGAAATTAGTCAAGTCTTAGCTACTTGCGGCAAAACCTGAACGATTCTGCAAAGCAAAGTTCAATTGTTATCTTTTAATTTAACAGAAATTGCTAGAAAGACTCAATGGCTACCTACATTTGCGTCAAGTTTAGTGTAAACTGGAAAATCATAAAAATATGACTTGTAACAAACAATACCCAAACTGCATCTATCAAAAAAAGTAACGTGTTGTTGGCATCTTTGAGCAGTGGCAGTTAGACCTACCGGGCATGAGGTATTGCATGTTTAGCGCTTCTTCCTTCTCGCGCTCGCCCCTCAGACAAATGGCAGCCGACGAGAACAAGATGGCGGAGATCAGGCTCAGGCCGACACCGCACCAAGCCACCACATAGGACCAGTCGTACCAGACGCGGCTGTTATTGCGTAGCACCTGTTGTTGTTATGGTTGCCATTCCACGTTCCACAGTAGCGTGATCCATATTATTGTCACCAATGCCATGCATATTCGTGCCATTTGCCACAACCGTGACATACGACGCGTTATGAATCCCAAGTCATATTATGATGGTCATGATAAGTCACATTTGTGTCATTTGACACATTATATATGCCAAATCATATTATGATGGTCATGATATGTCAAATTTTTGTAATATAGACACGTTTTATATCCCAAGTCATAGTATGATGGTCATGATATGTCACATTTGTGTAATGTAACACATTATGTAGGTACCCATGTACAATAGTTATATGCGACATTCATGTTAAATGACACATTATATATCCCAAGTCATATTATGATGGTCATGATATGTCACATTTGTGTAATATAACACATTATGTATCCACGTCATATGGTGTGACATTCATGTCGTGACATATTTCATATTCAATGGTCATGGTGTTAGTTGATTCATATTATGATGGTTATCGTTTCAAGATGATTATTATATTGGTCCATGATTAATATACAAGCAAAATTTACAACGCGCATTTTTTGTCCATTTTTCGGTTTTGTTGTTGTGAATATTTGTGTATATGAAGAGTATGCAGAACAGATAGATTACATGAAAAGAAGAGAAAAGCATTTGTTAGTAAAATATATCAACGTTTGTTAAATTTAAATACATTATTTCCATTGCTATTGTTTTATAAAATTAAATTACAGTAAGATAATAATATGATAGTTGAGAAAGACATTTATATCGCTTTCTGCAATGTGTATAGAAAAGAGTTTTGCGTAATATGTATATTTTCATTATAATAATTAATATAAAATTGCATGGGTGTGTTTTTTGAAAGGATACAAATGTTTGACTCAACCCAAAGCATTTGGCCATTTTATATATTTGTATATCATGTTTTATTCTGCATCCCTTTACCACAGTTTTGTTTATATCAAAGTTATAATAATTTGGTCATAACATAATATGACAGTATATTAATATGATCCGATACCTTAGCCTGGTAACCGCAGTATTCATAAATGGTTAATAATTATTATAAGCAAATATATTTTTTTAAAAGCCAAATGCCTTATCAATACAAAATTTAGGAAAGCGGTTGAATTTCACTTTATAATGTGAACATCAAGCACTTCCCTACTGATATACTGAAACACGATAAAGCATTGTTACAGAAAACATAGAAAGACTTTTTTAGGTATCACATTGGTGACAAAAGCAACTTTAATGTAAAAGAGGTGTTACAATGGATCTCTCAGCGGTAGGACTACACCATTTTTTTTCAAAAGAGCTTCTGATTTTGTGAGTATGTTACATTAGTATATGCTTTCTATATTTTCCATATCATTGCTTAAAAGACATGGTTACAATGAGCATTATATTACAGCATTGTCTGCACCAACCCGACGAGATTCCAAAGCAGGCCACTATGCATTAACAGAACCGCCCTAAATCCTTTTAGAAGAAGAAATGTCCATATTATTAATTTCCGGTGTGCTGCCTAACCTGGCATGATGTACTGCACATTGCTGGCCTGTTCCTTGCGCTTCTCCTTGCTCAGACAAGCCGAGGCCGAGAAAAACATGACAGCGCTGATGAAGTAAACGGCAACGCTCATCCATGCCAGAATATAAGACCAGTCGTACCAAATAGTGGCATTATCTTGGAGAACCTGTATTTATTTCATATTTTAGTGGGTTCTTTATTTAAACAGAATGCTTTCAAATAAAATTTTGTAACCTTTCAGATTTTAGTGGGTTTTTATTTAAATGGAATTTATTCCATATTTCGCTGTGTTCTTTACTTGAATAGAATGATTTCAAATAAAATTTCACATTTTGTTGGTTCTTTATTTGAATATAATGCTTTCAAATATAATTTAAATAAATATGTATGTGAATTAAATAGTATTAGCTCTGTTTATGGGCAACATTTTGTCATGAGCCCTCTCTGTAATAGAATCATAAGTTTTTTAAATTTAGAATACTATTATTAGGCCTACATAAAAAATTGCTGCATTTTCTGTGCACAGTGTGTATACATAATAATTCATAAGTAAAATTAAATTTGAGAATCCACAAATAAAGAATTGACGTGACATTCTATTTTGCTGTTGAAAATAATCAATTACATACAATGAAAACTCAGATTGCATACGTTGCGTGATATGGGTAGCAATGTCAATATTTTTGACTTTAAAATAATAATAATTCAACAAGTCAATAATCATACAGTAAAACATAGATAATAATCACATATTAGAAATATTAAAGCCATCCAAAGTTCGTTTATTTTAATTTATATTATTATAACCACGATTCTTTGTTTTTAACTTTTGGCACTATGTACTTACAAATAAATATTATATATTAAATTGTGTGGAATATAAATGCAAAGACAGAAAATTTCACTAACATTGTGTAAAATGTTTTATTAGCCGTTTGTTCAAGATGAAAAATTTCAATATGACTGTTTAAAACAGTTCATAGCTGAATACATATTATGACTTTTGAATACATATTTTTAACACCTAAAGTCTTTAGTTTCTTAAAAACATAATCAATTGAAGTTGACAAGACCATAAAAACTAGTTTGAAATTAAAAATTAAAACAAGGGTCCTGGGTTCGAGTCCCAGATGTGACCGTTTCCTTTTCTGATTTTTCTGTTTCAGATTTTCGTTTAGAAATCACTAATATTGTCTTCAATATTTAAATATTACAATTTGAGGTTTTACTCAATAAAGTTATTCCGAAAAATAAATAGTTTGAAATTGCTGTATTTGCTTTTAAAAGCCCTCAATTTTCCTGCAAAAATTAAATGAGTGTGTTATTTATTGGTTTTATTAATAATGGCGGACTTACGTTATTCCACTGTTGGTAGTATTCCTCTCCAACGATCTTGTCTTTTTCGTAATATTCGACTCCGTGCCATAATGCCATGGCTCCGGCAGCCAGTAAACCTACAGAAAACAATTATTATCACACATAAATATAAAAATTTGTGCTGTTTGAGAGTAAAATGTGGAAATTTAACCCATAGGTGAATTCCCTACTGTCGCTGCCTCAAATATGTGGAAATTTTGCTGGCAAAAGCATCTATAGGTGATTCAGATATCCGAGCCGTCGCTGCCACAAGAACGCTTTATTTCTCTCACAGTATCTTGACTCTCCATAGAGATGGGGCAAAACTCAAGCTTAACCCAATCGCTGTCGAGCTTATTTTAATTACTAAGATTATAAAACTAAATTTTATGTAGACTTATTAGTTTATCTGACCTTTGTTATTACAGGCTTGGCAGCGACTGGGTTAATTTAATAAAGTGGAACCATTACACAAAATACTTTGTTTTTCAATAACTGAATTAAATAACTTTTAAACCTTTGAGTCCTCAATTATTGATTCTGGTTGAAGCAAAAAAAAAGATTTAAACTTCTGAAAAGTATTTTAAAATATTAAGTTCTTTTACCATTATTAGTACGAACCAAGAAACTACTCGATATGGACAGAAACTCGATAAGGGAACTGGTAGGACTACTAACGGGACACTGCCATCTCAGGAGACACATGCAGATATTGGGAGTGGAAAATACCAATAGATGCAGGAAAAGAGGAAATAAAGAGGACGAAGAGACTCCAATTCACCTATGGTGCCAATATCCTGCCCTGGTGGGAACTAGGTTCAGATACCTGGGAAGACATACAGTAGAACCAGAAGACATAGCCACATACCCAATAACAACCCTGGTGAACTTTATTAAAGGGACTGGGTTGTTGTTAAAGGATTGATGTAAAATGGTAGATAGCACAATGGGCCTATGGCCTAAGTGCTCACGGGAACTACGTGTACACTGTCTTATTTATTTATTTATTTATTATCGGATAATTTGTATAGCGCCGCTTTTGTGAGATATCACCTCAGGGGCGCTTTACAGTTGATGCAGGTATTACAGAAAATATAAATATTACAAAAATAGAGTGAAGTTAAGTTAAGTAAAATGAAGTAAAGGAACAGGTGACACGAAGATAGAAGATGGAGACTCTGCAGCAAGAATCCCAGGTGGTGAAGAAACTGGTCCAGCTGCTGCAGCGAAAGAGTCCACCGCGTCCACCAACAGTGCCAGCACGAGGTTCGTCATCCGTCCAGGTATGTGTCTGCTGCTAATAAAGCGCTGACACACTATCCTCTCACAGATACCAGACCTTGGCAGCACCGCTGTGACGTTCTACGAAGATAGAAGATGGAGACTCTACAGCAAGAATCCTAAGTGGTGAAGGAACTGGACCAGCTGCTGCAGTAAGAGAGTCCACCGCGTCCAACAACAGCGTCCAGGTATGTATCTGCAGCTAATAAAGCGCTGACACCTCACATAGATAAGAGACCCTGGCAGCACCGCTGTGACGTTTGTCAAGTCCATCATTTATCTCCATGTAATCCTGTTCCTGGTAATTGTTGAAGTGGTGCATTCTGTCCGCAATAAAAAGACGGTTGGGTAATAAATTGCCCTGGACTTAGTAAAAAACTTGCCAGTGTCCAAGCTTGCCCAGTTTCCGAGAATTTTGTTGAAAACATCTGGAGTGCATTTACCGGTCGCCGTTCGTTTCGAAAGTCCGATATTTTTGAGCAAATTTCAGAATATTCACTTTAAAACACTGCACTCAAATCACATATTATAAAGTTCTAATAATTATTAAGTTTATTTTTATTTAAGTTCAAATGTTGATGGATTGATTTTAAAAATAATTTCAAAGGGATGTTGCCTCATTTCCCTTGAAAATACTAAAAAAACACAAAGCGGTTGGAGGAAGCGTTAAGACGCGTCCTGCTGCCACGAAGGGCGCTACAATAAGACTACAATGTCAACGCTTTTGAATAAAAAAATAAATAAAATGAGTGATGCAGAGTTAATTTGAATTAACGTTAGGTTTCAAAGGGTAAACAGTTGGCTAGTAACTTATTCATGATATAGTTTTTTTTTTTTCCAAATATGCAATAATGTTTAACAGGCCCAACTTACATGTGACTAGCATCAGTATAGCGGTGGCGGTGACGTTCCCAGGACTTCTCTTCCAGCATCCCACCACTCCGGTCCAGAAGGCCACAAACACGGCGAAGAAGGCCACTATAAACATGGCCACAGTGGAGCGGGCCATGTGTAATCTGGAAGAGTTGTTCAAATCAATTATCTTATGCGGTTTATAGTTGAATATGGAGATTTTAAATGGACATGACTTGAATTTAATTCCAGTACTCTATAGTAGTTTACTGTGGTTGCTTTTACGTGTGGATAATTAACGAGAAAAATAAATAGAGGTCATTCACAAATCTGGGCTAGGGATGTCCACCCTGAAATATTCCCTGACCTAATTATATATTCCCCGAAGTCAGGAATTTATTTTTAAGAAAGTTATTCTGAATGTAATTTTTTTTTTTTTTAGAAAATGTATTAGTTATGATGAAGTTATATGAGCTTTCAACGTGTACTTGGGCAAAACGTATACAATTGTGTCTCATAATGTCACACGAGACACAATTCATAGTTGGAATGGCAGTGCTGCAGTACCACTACGCCATTCATTGTATGTGCCTTGATATCTCGAGCTTTACGGCCGGGTGCCCTATGTCAACATTTTGTCGTCTTACATCTTCGGTACTATTTGGTACTATCCAAAAATTTTAAAAGTTCTTTCCTCGGCATTCTCTAAGCTCTAATTAATATAACAAATTGTAAATAACATGAAATTTCGTTGTAGGAGACAACCTCATGGGATTTCACAATTTAGATGAAAATTTCTCCAATTTTCACCGTTTCGTGAATATTCCCGGGAATTTTTAATTGTGTAAAGGGCTTTCTACAATCTTAGATCCAATGGATTCCCGTGCTTCTCTGCTTTAATTTAATTTCATTTTCAATTTAATTTTTAATTTTTTTGATCTCTCTTATTTATTTTACTATATATAAATACTATCTGTACTTATATCCTCTATGGGATGTGTGGGATTGCACTAACCTCCCCACATCCTGGAACAAAGAATTTATTTATTATTTATTTATTTATTTACTAACCTGGCCATGGCATCTTCGGAGAGTCCCTTGGTCACATTGTTTTCGTCAGGAATGAAGTAGTCCACATTATTGCAGTGGGTTTCCACCGGAGACAGGTATGTCACTACTGCAAAGAAACAAACAAAATCAATTAATATAGATCGATTTTTAAAAAAAAACTCTCTAATTTCATCAGCAAACTTAAGTAGCAGCAAAAACTCTCGAACGGTGAGTTCAGGCGTCATGTAATATTTACAGCTATTTTAAGCTCGCAACACACTTCCATCACGAGCTTTGGAGCTGCTTTTTTAAGAAGCCGCCACACTTTTTGGTACGTAGATACTTTTGAATAAGAAAAAAGAGCTAGGCAAAATGCCATGATTTTTCGTTTGGAATTCCGAGATTGCCGTTTAAGGTAGATACCTACTTCACAGTGATTAACCTATTAAACCGTTTCCCCGAACCGGTTTGTAAATTGGGCCGAATTTGCATGAAATCCGTCACGTTTCGGATCCTACACTTTACCTTTACACGGCGCGGACGACCTTCACGCGGGAATTTACACAAAGCGGAGATTCGGACAAGATACCAAATGATAGTTGCTCCTTTGACCAATCACGTTGGCATCTTGAGATGGTTGCTTTAGTTGGAGTTTATATTTGATGTAAACTTTTTGAAATAACGAATAGAAAATAGCATGTTCTACAAAATTACATGTTTTAATTAGATGGATTTTCATTTAAACCTGGGTTAAATTTTGAATTCACAAACATGTAAAAAGCGTCTATCCCACAAAATTATAGGTAGGTGCGTATTCTGACAAGACAATAATTTTTCGAAATCTGCAACAGGATACAAACGTACTATTATAGATGAATGTGAAAGGAATATCTATAGATATTACGAAATAATCGTGTAACCCATTACTTACGACATTTAACATCAATTACGTATTATTATAACTTTTCTAATTACTATTTTCGCCATCCGTTTTTACCGGAAATAGATATATTAGTTCAGTCCTTACATAGAATTTTGATGTATAATTTTTGCCTTTTCACGTTGCTTTTACTATGAGTTTCCGGGCAACCGAAACGCGAGCCGAGCCTCGAATTATGGGAAAGGAACGAAGCAACATCAAATTAATGACGCAAAACGCCGCTGGCGGTTGCTTCGTTCCTTTCCCATAATTCGAGGCTTGTATCGCGTTTCAGTTCGCAAATATACACGCAGCATAAGATTGGGTTACACGTTACACCGTTGTTAAATCCTGACATTCGTAACTCTCTCGTTTTAGGACTTAAAACAAACAAAGATCAAATAATTCCTTAATTAAGCGCAATATCCACCGTGAACGAAGCTAAGCTAGTACTAACTTAGATGACTCTTTTTCATACTTTCGATACCACCACGAGCTAAGCTAAACTAAGTCAGTACTAGCTTAGCTCGATCCCGGTGGATATTGCTCTTTAATCTAGCAAAACCGACTAGTAAAAAAACAACAAGATTTTGAAGGGGGCAATGGGTGGCGGATGCACAACTCACAGATTTGTTGTTTGACCGAAATAGCACTCGCAATAATTTCATCTAACCACCAACCCAAATGATCGCTAAATATATTCTGAACTCGTTTTAATTTCCCAGTAGCCTAAGACACCACAGATAACGTGACCATATTCCAGCAGCATGTGGATTGAATTCAATTCAACAGTTTGTAACAATATGCATTGATGAATATTGAATATTCCCAGGCCTTTCACGCGGCCGGCGCGGTTTCATATCGAAATTCCTTTCGGCACTAGCGGTACAGTTCGCGAATTCCGAATCGAATGTTACCCAATACAATGTACAATACCAATACACGGCAGAAAATTTACTTTGTACTCAGTTGTGACTTGTTATTAGCTCCTTGGAAATCAGTTGTTACTTATACAGGGCTGGATTGAGCAATTTTTCAAAAAGATTTCGAAAGATGAAGCGGTCAACACGTTGGTGTAACCCAAAAAAAATTCACTGGGATTGTATATCTAATTTAAAAAAAAAATCTTTATCAAAAAAGACTGTTTTATTTGGATACCTCTGGGTTTTTTTTAATTCAATGTCTTTATTATTTAATTAAGATCTGTGTCTAATTTATTTGATTTATATAAATACGAAATGTTTATCTTATTCAAATGTCAAACAAAACCTTTTTGAAGAATCTTTTTTTATTTTTCCAATTACAGGTGCTGTTATTTTTTTTTCAATTTGCACTTTTCAAAATTTGATCAAATACCACAATATGTAATAGGTATTACCTACGTAGGTGTGCATTTTTTATGCAATTTTTCTTGTGAACCCATTGTGGAACCTGATATACATAGTTGCACCATACGGCGCATAGTTTAATCTGACATTGTGTAAATCTACATGTTGCAACCTTCCCTTTATGTCCTAGGCTCGTGGATAATTAATTTGTTAGAGCCTAATCCAGTTCTGTATTTACCTGTTACAACCCGCATTCCAATGTAACGTTACAGCTGGCATTTGAATTTAAAAGTAACAGTTTGACATTGGCTGCATATTAATGCATGATGTTATTTGGGTATTTCGAACAACGGTGTCGGTAATAGGTGTGCTACTAATAATTGTGTGTAATTGAGGTGTGTTGAGATTATTGATGCGTCAAATTACCACCGAAGTATTGTATAATCTATCTAGGTTGGGTTTAGGTTCTTCGCTACATTTTGTCATAAGTTTCTAATTTCGTATTCGGCTTGGCGAGCGAAGTGAACAAAATATGATCCAAGGATATCTGTGTGCAAAACAGAAAGATTATTTTGGAAGCCCTATTGTTCCAAGATCGATAGCTTTGAACACTTGGACGTCCACAAGCCTTATCCTTCTTTGGCAGCAACACATTTCGGAGACGTTTACTTGTTTTTTTTTCTGGCTCTGAATGTCACAAGTACGTATCTACAATCTACACTGTTCATATGGTTTATTACATCGCTTCTTGTGCTCATCATGATTACGATTGCTCCCATTAACCGGCAACCAATCAATCAATCAAAGCAAAATCGTAACAGTAATATTTATATTACCCTTAACAAAAAAAGAAACGTTATATCGTTCAAAAACGTCCCCGTTGGACATGTTTATTTGAATATTCAACATTCTTCTTTGGTATACATATATACATATAACAGGGTTAAACGATTATTCCTGCATTCCAAAAACACAAGGTTTTTTTTCCATTCATCCTTCTAACCATCGTCTAAAGTGTTTTCAATGGTCGCCAACATTTGAATGGTTTCACGGTAGGTTTTTCTACTCCCAATCTGAACAAAGCATTTTTCTTTTCATGCCAAGGGTCGGTAAGTAGATACTTCATTCTTATGTCATAGAAACATATCTTAAGTACCTGCCTACTCACCAATTTATCAACAATTTGTAATACCTCCTGAAGCGTAATTTTCACTCGCATGAAATTCCAAATTGGCGTTTATCTATGCAATCTTTCGCAAGAAAAGCGGATGGATTTCACCGCGGGAATTCAGCCATCGCCCCGGGCAAGACTCGTGAGGGATCGCCGGCAAATATGGCAGATGGCAGTCACAGTCTGATCGCAAAGCCAATGGCGGCTGTTGGCGAGGAATGATAGGAATGTTTTAAAAACTAGAAAACGTAGATTTTGCGAGAGTCAGTAATGAGAATGGAGAAAACCTGGGAACTGGGCGTTGCGTCATTTCATGGAAATGTTGGTACCTATTTATTATTTTTTAATGAATTTATCACTGTAAAAGGTGTCCAAGTGTTAAATTAGCAGGTGTTTGTTTGTAGACATGTATAGGAAAAGTGGCGTAACCCGAAAATGTCGACCTGGTATAAACGCGTTTAAAATAAGATATGAGGACGTGTCCTGGTAGGTAATTAAAAAAGATATGGTGAAAATACTAATGAAATATTTATTATTGGTCGATTAGTACCTACTTTTATTACTATCACAGATCCGTGAAAAATCACGGAATATTATAATTATAGTATTTGTGAATTTTACTGCATTTAAAAAACTAAAATTGTCAATTTTCTTATAATATGTATTTTTTGTTGCCAAATTAAAGAGATCTAATAAATATAATAATCAGTAATGGAGGATAAAATATTAACTGCAAAATTGTGCAATACGCAGGCTTTTTAATGTATTGTCCTCTGCGTCGAAAATCATATTTTCTCTAAGCTTAAACTTTATGAGAAAAACGTGTTAATCTGAATTGACCTGCCAGGTAAATCTGTAAAACATTTAAATAAAATAATTACACATATCAAATAATTTTTATACCTTCTTGATCGCTTGTTTTAATATTATTTATATTTTGAAAATTTAAAGTTCATTGAACATGAATAATTTTACGCATTACGCAAGAATGAAAAATTAGTATGTTTAATTATCACGCACCTTGTGTTCGATGAAACATTTTATTTTAAACTCCTATCAATCTCGGTTCGGATGTTTTTTTGTGGGTTACACAACTTCTGCGCTGACCACCTGAATTACCTACCAACACCCGTTTCTGCAAAAAAAAAATGCTTGCATGCAAGTGTTATAGTGAAAGACATGCCGTGGAAAGATCACTTCGATTGAATGCTATGTATGTTTCACGAAAAGAGAAAACAGGAAGAACATTTTTTTATAAATTATTTATGGACACACTGATTTATATACACTTAATTTGCCTGACCAGTAAAACATATTAATAAACGAAACACGATAACTTTGGTATAGATAACATATCATTTTAATTATAGACCGGCACAATCTTGAAGGTAGGTACTTACTCAGGATGGGTTGTTTCATAGAATTTGAACAGTTCATCAAATTTCATGCCCGGGTTCTGTGAATGTACTATTCAAGTTCTGTTATTATAACATTATACTCCAGTTAATTGAAAAAAGTTAAATAATAACAGAACTTTCACTGAACTTGAAGAGAACTTTCACAGAACTTGAAAAGGACTTTCACAGCACTTGAATATTAACTTTTAAATTAGAAGAATTGTTCAAATTTCTGAAACAACCCGTCCTTAATAAATAAAGCTATTTATTCAAAGTTACAGTGTTTCATTTAATAATGTTTCTATGCAATATTTCCAAATACTAACTCGCACATACAAAATATCATCAGTTTATTTTTTTCTTATTAGTACTTACTACTTACGTTGATTGCGTAAATTTTTTTTTTTTTCTAAATTATAAACTTCTTAATTTCTCTTAAACTCTATACCTACTCCTTATTATCTGTCATATTGTATACTTTATATGTATATTTCTTTCAATTTCTTCTATATTTCATATTTAATTCTTTTAATGTACTTTGTATACAGGGTGTATCGGCACGCACCCGACAAACTTTAACCAGCTATTATAGCTTTAATCAGCTATAATTCCTTAGAATAGCTGGTTAAAGTTTGTCGGGTACAAGTTTCTTTGGCACATTTGGAGTAAAAAATGTTATGTGCCTAGCTTGGTGGCCCAAACATTCTTAACAAAGAAAAAATACTAATGTTGCTTTAAATTTAAGCGACATTTACATAATTGGAACTGATTGTTCAGATAAGCTAACATACCTATTATCGTAAAATCATTTTATTTTTTATCAATTAGTAGATAATTTTATGTTTGAAATGTGTATTTTGTTTGTTTAATTTTTGACGGATTTCGTGATTTTTCAAGTTAAAATCTCAAAATGTTAATTTCTGATTGTCTCTCTAATTTTTCAACACAAAAAATATATTTATGGTAAATTGACAATATTTGTTTTAGAAAGGCAATATGATCTTCAGACAAATATTTTATAAATACTTCAGGTTTCACGAACCATACAATTATAATAACCCGTGATTTTTCACGGGATTCACTAGATATGCGCATTTTATGTAAACGTGATACTTTTATTTATAAAAAAATAGGTTCTATTGGCAATCAGTGAAATGTTTCTGAGATCATTCCAAGACAAGACACTTTTTCCATGACATTTCTATAGACATTGCCTCGTATTACCGCATTAGGCCAGTATGAAGAAAAAAAAAACAATTGGCTAATGAACTTTCTACAATTGAAGTAACACGGTGCACGGTGTGGCGGTGTGGCATAATGTCTTGTCGCGTGCGTCTGTGAATCTGTCATGCGATGCATTGTGGACGAGGAACAGAACCAACCGTGCGACGTGATTACACAGCGCAAAATTAAACTAAATCATATATTATTACATGTGTACCAATGGCGTTGCGACAAACTCACGAACCGGGCTAGCCTGTGGACTACCCCCATCTGATAAAACATTTTCGTATCGGTTCAGTTAAAAAGACCACTGCGCCACAGTTTTTTTTTTGTAATGTGGGACTTCACAAGAGTGCCCGTATTGGATACCAGTACTAGTATCCAGTACTACTATTGTATTTCTACCCAGTTGGGCAGCGTTTTGAGGCGGGCTAAAGGTGGGGCTGCTGGAAGGGATTTTTAAACGCCCGGATTTAAGGCTCCGTAGTAAGCGTTGAATAAGAAGATGGTTTGAAAGGAAGATATGTAATTGCAAATGTCAGAGGGAGTGCTCTATTAATAAAAAAACGATTATAATTGCGCGTAAGTATTTAATAAAGTAAGACGTATTTAAAATAGAGCAAATATCTAAAGTAGCCTTTAAAGAAACACTGTGATTTTTTAGATACCTTAACATGTTAAATAACAGATGTGTTTTTTTTTATAATTTTCGGAGGATAATTGGCGATTTTTTTTCTATTGATGAAAATTCATATTTATACTTTTTCAACTCGGCAAATCTATAGAGATTATCTTTAAAAAATAACATATTTTTTAAAGTTTAATAAAATTAAATCGTTGTAAATATATTTTCAAAATATGTTATAAATCTGTAGAGATTCGGAATACGGGGTCTTAACGAGGGAGGAAAAATGAATGCGGTAACTAATGCTTTATTAGGTAAAGCCTGGAACAGATCTCTCGTTAGTGAATTCGTGTAATACCTGCACCAAAAATTACAAAAAGATATACAAATAAACACAAAAAACATAAAAAATTATGGAAATCAAATTTATTTGGTGTAGGTATCATATCTTTCAGGTCCTATATTATACTCCAAAGACTGTCGTAATCTCGCAAAGGGTGAAATCAGGTACCCTACTTACTGTAAATCTTATTTCAACGAACATTTAAAACATACCTATAATAGGTATTACAGCAAATAATCGCCAGTGGCGCTCAGGTCCACCGGAGAACCTTCATCAGTGATCGGAGTATACCAGTTTTTTTTAATATTCCTATCAACTAGACATAAAATGATGTAATGGTGTCACAAGGCATTTGTATTCTAAACAATCCCACGATTGCAATTGCTCTTCTGACGATGGAATAAACAATGACAGCAGATTAGTGGCAGAAGCAATGATAAACTAAGACGAGAAATTGTCGTAGGTACTTACTTTTAATTAAAATATGTTACGTCTATGAAAACCTTGATTAACATACTAAATAATACAATTAGATATGATAATGGAATTGAATTATAACGAAAAAAACAAGCAGGTAGGTGTAATTAAGTCATATATTTTGTGCGCAGTTGGGCAATCTTGTAATTGTCGCCCCACATCTAGCTAAACAATTTTGTATTTTTTGACACAAAGGTACAGATAATGGTTATGGCTAATATGCTTGGGCCTAGAATCGGTGGTTAGCGAAGACAGTTAAGGCGATGCCATACGTAGTAATTCAAAATCATGTGTTTTTGGTTTGAAAATTTGGTCGCCTAGAAATGTTTCAGAGGCTTTAATTAAATACTGCGAGTAGAATACATCTTGACCTTTGAAATAATCGAGTATTTTTTTATTTAAGTCTTTTTATACGCAAAGAAAAAAAATAATGTAAAGGCCTCTGAAAACTGCTTTAAAGTTCAAAATCTCCTACTTGCGAACCCATTTTCGGTTAAGATTTTATTGTATAATGTGGCAAATTAAGTTATTTATAAAATGATCAGAAAAAAAATATATATGTCTGAACATCCACAAAATAAAATAAAAGGCACTTTTTGGGCATGTTTTTTTCTTGCATAAATCAAAGCAGGCGGATGATGTTAAACGGGAATTTAAACCTTATCGCCATCTACGTAAGGGTTGTTATTGATAGCGGCTCAATTTAAAATATTACACGACGTAATGCATCGCCTTAAATGTAAAAAATCAAAATGGTGCCAATTGGCGATTAAATAAAACTAGTTTAAATAACTAACTTTCACAATTTTAATTTGTTTACAATTTCACTAACTGACAGTTAGTGAAATTGTAAACAATAAATTTATTATTTTGTTATAATCAGGTAGATAAATATGCATTATTATCTATAAAATACATTACATTATTTACATTTAAATATTCGGATATTCATACATTTTTTTTCATTTTTGAGTGAAAATGAGTGAAAATCAGTTCATAACAATATTTCTCGTCAACCTAACATCCAGTATTTATTTTTGACATATTCCTTTGAGAAAGAGTGGTGTCCAAGAAACTTCTAACTTGCCCGGGGGCAGGAAGTTTATTGCAATGCCACTGGTACACAAAAAATAATAACGTATTTTATACGAACGTACCATTTATATAAAACTGAGGTAGATGACCTGCTCAAGAAATAATAATAACAATAATCGGTAATGATAACGTATATATAAGTTTAAACCGTACAGACAGGACGTCCGGTATTAGCGCACTTCCATACCTAGTCCCAAAACAGAAGTTGATTACTGCCTGAATGTGATTACCTGATTACCACTTTCCTCGTCTAACTTCCCAACTTGTGAAATAACTACATGGCTATTTACCCACATACTCCGAGAAGCGGATTTTTCCATTCCCATTTCTGATTACT
Source organism: Hesperophylax consimilis (assembly GCF_061612785.1). Classification (NCBI taxonomy): domain Eukaryota; kingdom Metazoa; phylum Arthropoda; class Insecta; order Trichoptera; family Limnephilidae; genus Hesperophylax; species Hesperophylax consimilis. The sequence continues at coordinate 22,844,744 of NC_142847.1, forward strand.
ACAGAATAAAGTGACTATTACAGCCGCCTTTACAGTAATCGAGTAATCGATCGGATTAACGATTCCGCACTGGTGTAGTTGTAAAGCAAGATTGTAACGAGAATGTTGTCGCGATAAAACAGATGATCTTCATTAAATTTAATGCGCTTACAGAAGCAAAGTATTTTAATTGAATAGATTTATTCTAACATTATTTAGTTTTATGAGACTACAACCGTCTTCACTCAGGCAATACCCGGATAGTTACAATACGTCAGATTTATTTATTTTATTATTTTGTAACAGTTAAATGAATATTTAAAAATCTCCACAGCTCAATGGCGTCTAGATTTTGAAAATTGTTTCTTTCACGTAAAAAATCCAGAGAGAATAAGCAACGCATTTTTGAAGACGCCAGCCCTCGCGAAAACTGGCATTGTATCCCAAATTTAATTGAATACGAAAATACAAAAAGAAGACTAACAAATAAACAGCAAAAATTTATAGCTACAAATCTATTTGCAAAGGGAAGAAAATGATGAAACGACGCATCGAGTTTTGATTTTCGTGAAATTACTAATTTAGACGTAAAAATAAGAAAGAATTTCAATGAAGCAAACTGTTTTTTAAAATGTCATTCAATCCTTTGAATTAATTTAAATCATCTCTTTTTTCCTTTCACATACAAAAATGTGTGGATAAAAGATTTTTTTTGGCCGTGAATGAAGATGCTGAAACATACTTCTACACACAGGTTAATTAACAATACCTACAACCGGAAGACATTAGATATAGGTAAACACAAGATTAACATTACTTTTCTTTGTTAATCCAGTTCTTTCGAGTGGGTTGCATTTCCTCCTGAATATGTACAATGGTGCGTGTTCGATCCGTTGTAAATCACGAAAGTGTGTTGGCCATCCCTGCGTGACAATATTGGTTTTTGTCGCCGCCAATCACACGCTCCACTGGGTCTTAATGAGCCGATCGCTGACGGTTGCTCAATCGTGAGGAATGGGAAATGATGTTACCACTGTAGAATAAAATGTTCTAACATACATTCGGATTTTGCAGAATGAATGTGATGTTTGAATTTGGAACTATTAATAGGTAGAATGAGAATTAGCTCGTCATCTCACGGGTTGGTAAGCAATCGACTTAAACCAAATGTTGACCCTGCGCAGAAAAGTTTCCGGTACCTTACCTTCGCTAACATAATTTTCTGCTCAGCATTCGGTTTATGTCGATTGCTCAGCGACCCATTGGACTACGGCCTAATGTTTCGAATTAATTATACAAAAATTGTTTCTCCCTGGATCAGATACAGAAACTGTCGTAAAAGCGGGTGTAAACTTCATGACGCCAGAGCTTACCGTTTGTGATTTTTCGCAGTTTCAGATATTGGACAAATAGATTTTCGGTTCTACTCAAATGCATTTTAACATTTTCATCACTTATTCATTTAAATTCAAATTTAAATCAATTCCAAAGCCATATTAAATCACTTATCTGTAATTCACACTTCACAATGGTACGCGCTCTACCTACTCTCTATAGTCAACGTTTATATCGTCAGGTTAAGTATATTTTAACACAAAACGATTCGATTATCAACGACTAATTCGATTAACATTTATATTAACGAGCACTCATATTTCTAAGCACAAGCACCAGCTTACATCATCAAAGAATTTAAATATAGGAGTTGTCACAAAACTCAATGTTATACTTTGAAGGATTCATACGGTGTCGATTTTAACGAAATTAATAAAATTACCAATATCTCGATTACTAACGACGTTTTACAAAAATCATATTATATTTTGTTCCGTCATAAGTTGGCCTAAGTGATAACGTTGACTTTAAGAGGAAGCTACAAGCCAAAAATTTCTATATTCTTGGTATAGGTACCTTATATTGTAGGTAATAGGCATTAAAATCGCTTGACAAACGGAGTCTACAAAAGTTCGATTGCAAGCACAAAACTGGTTTTTATTTATTTTGTAAATAATTTTATAAGAAAGAAAAAAAGTTAATCAAGTGAAACTGTCACAGATAATCTTAGCTATTATACAGTATTTTTTAAAAGTTTTTTCCTTTACGAGTTCATACATTTCCATTGAAAAATATTTTTTTCAGTATTTTATATTTATATTTTTTATTGAGTAATTTCGTTGTTTATTAGCGAAACGATATGAAAACCTTCAATTTATCTAAAGCATATTTTTTGGTATTCATAATGTACACCAATTCGTTGTAAAGATTAATCAAAAAGTGATTTAGCATTAAGCTTCGCCTTAAAATAAATGTTGTTGTTTTCCAAAGGCATAGGTACTTTTAGTAATATTCCGGATTGTGATCGCAGGGTTATTCAGGGTTGCGTAATAAAAATTAGAATCTTGGAGTATGGAATTGTATAGCTGTGGCACTCGAAATAATGTCGATTTTCTCTAAATTCATAAAAATGTCAATATCTCGTTAACTAACAAGTCATAGTATAATAATCTTGTCCGTCATGATTTGGCCTATCAGCCCTCCAAAGGATAATTTTGAGTTTTGGGACACCCTATATATTGCACAAATTTGTACATTTCTAAAAATGTTATACATATGTAAGAAAAAATTGTAACTAGGAAAATAGGTACCTACTTAATAAAAAAAATTAAAAGTGTTTCGTCCATGGGTCTAACGACTAAACTAAAGACGGGTGATTTTAAATACGCCGCTGAGGTCTTTAGGAAGGTTTGTGATAGCTGTTACGACTGCTGGTGCTAAGTTTTTAAATATTTAACAATCAATCAAACAAATAAACGCGATTAAAAAATCGAGTTTGATTTGCACCAAAAATAAAAATCACAATATTTCTATAAGAATTTCAAATGAACAATATATAAATTATGTGTACACAAGAATGGGGAAAAGTCTGGAATGCAATACTCGTAATGTTGAAATGCCTTATATAAAAAAATAAAACGATTACTACTTGCACGATAGTAATAAATTCACACCGATATGGCTGAGATTAGTCTGTTAGCGTAGTTATCAAGGAATGTGAATGGTCCAAATAAAGACATTCTGCTCATTGTTGTACTAACATTTTGTACACGAATACCTTTCCTACCAGGCAGATACTAGAGTTCTACGTTGCACTGGTAATAGTAAATAGAGTATTTATCGGAGATATAGCAAAACACCGCTGATACATTCGGCGTGGCTTCTCCACACAGATATTACCTAAGTGAAAACCTATTATTGGTTAAATAATTAACACTTACTACACCATACCTTGTAATTATTATAACTGTTGGCTTTCCAAATAAATAAAAAAATAAAATAAAAAATAAAAATTATATCTACTATGCCTCTCCCCCTTGCGTCTGAGAGCATGTACGTAGAAGATACATTACAAAAGAGCTATCAGAGGTAGGATATAAACCCCATACATATATGTCATACTCTGTGAAGAGTATTTTTAATTAAAGGAAGGAGAGGAAGTTCTGGGAAGGAAAACGATAAGTTATTAAGTGCCCTTGAGGTGATTTTCTCACGAAAACGGCGCTATACAAATAATCTAATCATTATTATGGAGGATGGGTAGGAATCTGGAAGTCTCAAATGGATGGTTTCTTTTATTTCCTGAAATTTAGATTTTATGGTAAATTATCGATTAGTTCATTTTTTATCAACAATCACTTTTATGCCAGAGTTAACCGTTTGGGTGCCAATCGTCGATTTTCGTCGATTCGTGTTTTAACGAAGATTGCCGATCGTCGATTTCCGTCGATTTCCGTCGATTTCCGTCGATTTCCGTCGATTTCCGTCGATTGCGTCAGTCGTGTTCTGATTCGCGCTTACGTCTGTACGTAAAATTCTCATTTTTTCGAAACGCCTGGACTTCGGGATCCTCCTCCGCGTGATTCTAAACCAATATTCTAATAAAACACCGAAAAAATCATCGAAATCCTTGAAAAATTCAAAGAAATTATGGGGTTTTAAAAAAATATATAGTTTCATAAAAAATAATGTTTTTTTGGTGGCACTTTACAAGCAACTGTATGAATTTTTTTTGGCACTCAAACGGTTAAGATTTTTTTATGTCGTACCGAACAAAAATCTAATCTGTCCGAAGTGGACATATATGGGTCAGTGGGCCTATGTAATCCGAGTGTTTGAGGAAATGTTTTGGGGCGAAAGGCTGCAGAGGAAGTAATGGGAAAGTTGAGAAGGAGCGGAATATTCAGATGAATGTTCAGAGTCTCTTCTCACTATAATGCTACGTACACATAGGCGAGCCGAACTGCCGAGCTAAACCTCTACTTATGGGAAAGGAACGAAGCAACCGCAAATGGCGCGAAACGCCGCTTGCAGTTGCATTGTTCCTTTAATTAATCCCCGTAATTCATGGCTCGGCTAACGTTTCGGTTCGCAAATGTAAACGTACCATAAGAAAGACGTAAAATGTAACAGAAGAAAGGCGATTTTAGAGAGAACATGATGAAACTCAGGAAATTGATTAGAATACCGCATCCAAAACAGTATGTTATGTAGAGTTAACAATTAAAAATATGTGTGAATAATAACTAAATTCATACAAGGAAACGTGTTCAAAAATAAATTGTGCAAAAGAATCTAAAAACCTAGAATGTGTAATCACGATTCGTTTTTTCTGTCAGCAATAAAATCGGTAAGACAGGTTTGCGGAACCAGATATTAAAATCAAAATGTAGATTTGATAAATCAATAGCTGAACAAGCCGTAATAAAAGCACGCAAGCTGCCACTCGAAACTTGAATCGAGCATAATAATTGGATTTAATCTTTCGATAGAATCAACTGCAGATAAATAATAATGATTTATGATTTGTAAGGTTATGAAGGTATGTAGGTAACATCTGTATTAATCATTGTATTACCTAAAATACTTGATATGTAGAAATAACACGTGTAGGTGCAGGTAACAGATTTACGTTTCTGTAACACTTAACTAGTATTTATATTTTCAACTTTGTACACGATATACAGGGGTCTAATTGGACCCGAATCCAATTATATAATGTAAACATTGTATCGTGTATTTTTTCTTATTGTTTTATTCGAGTTTAAATTTACTGTAGGTAATAAATACTATATTTAACACCAAGTGATAAAATTATCCAATAATAACGATATTCGTCAAATAAAACACATGTTTAGAAGAAGATACACATTTATTGATGTGGACTCATTAGTTTATAACTTTTCTAATAAAAAAATAAACTCAAAATATCTACTCTAAACTAAATTGAAGACATCTCGAAACATAAAATCATTTATTTGTTCTTAGTGAATAGAAGTAGAGAAAAAACAACAAGCATCCTTTTTCGGGATGTTTTATACAAGTTATGAGAAAAAATTCTTTGAATAGGAGCCCAAACTTTTAAAAATTATTGTTAGAATTAAATTAGTCTTATTGTCCCTTTTTAAGGGAAAACGTTACACTTAAGTTCAAATCTGACCCAAGAGAGGACGTAACTCCGAAAATAACAGTTGACAATGGACGCGCGTGCACCTCCATTGCAGTGTTCTGTGGCATTCTGTGAGAATGAGGAATAATACTATGCCCGGGGTGTGTAAACATCATTCCAGACGATCATAGGTTTGTCCGGGTCTATTTTATTGCATACCAGTTAAGTGTTAAAAATCCAATATTTTTCTAGAAATCTCAATTACATTCTGCCAAAGTTGATTAAAATTCTATTATTGATTAATTTGATGTTACAGGAGACAACAACGCATCTTAGCCAAACGCAACCTAACCTGGAAATTGCATGAAACTAATAAAAATAATTATTTCCTTGCCTTCTTTTCATCACTAGGTCTGTTTTAAGCTAGTATAACCATAGCACCCAAATTTTCTTACATTGTACATTTCTTACAAATCTAGTTACTAAACACCATTTGAAGCATAGTTTCATTTCTTAATTATGATAACACGAGCAAAATCTTTATTATTTTATTAAGAAAAGTTGTAGGAAAAAGTTTACAATTATATTGATATCATTTGATATTTTAATAAGAAAAATCTCCCAAATTTTACGATGAACGAAACATAGAGGGTGAATTAAAAAAGGCTTTTTAAAATTATAAAATAAGTAGATGGTTACAAAGACGAGAACACCCATGTTGAAAAATATTTTATATAGATTTTTTTAAATTTATAACCTAGTTTTTATACAAGCGATTCATACAAGTTCTAATTATTTTTATTCTGCTTATAGAAAACGCTTACTCAATTCCCCATTAATCAAATTTATAATAGCAATAAAAATATTGCATATATAAATATCTATGAAATTAATCGAGATATTTGACCTTGCCGGTAACTACCTACAAGAATAACCATATAAATTCGAAATACATATATATTCGAGTAGGTACCTACCGCTACTACCTGTAATACAGCAGTACTTACTTACTGCCTACATACATGATAGACATTGTGCACGTAGCCTATTATTACAACATCTGATCGTAGTCAAAGGAGGATAAATGATTCTCTTATATTCGTTTCTTAAATACAGTCAGATTCATTAGTGATACTTGCACTAAAAAATTTGTAAATAAAACTATTTTTATTAATTTTACAATAATTTTTGATAAAATTCATAAAAGATACTTCAAGTGGTAGTAGGGAAGCGTAGTGACACACAGAAAAACGTTACTGATTTAAAAGATTGCTATTTTATTAAAAATCTGGTCAAATTATTAATTTTCCTGTTTAAACGGACAAATTATCAGTAAAACACGAATGTTTATGAGGATGTCGGAACACGTGTTCATAAAAATACTAATATTTTCCAGTTTCGTCATTATATAATAACGGGATAAGCGCAGCTGCATGTTCACGTATTTCGATATATTATGAAACAGGATTTTTACTATATTGTATAAATATGATTATAAAGAAGTAATCAGTTCGTCCGTCTGAATCAACGAAAACTCTCGAATTTCGAGCTCTGACGTCATGAAAATTGTACAGATTTTTCTAGGTCACCATAAATTTTTCAGCGTAATTTTCTATCTATTTCTATCCACAGCTTTAGAGGACATTAGAAAATATCTATGTAGCTATCAAAAATGATGATTAGATATTTAAAATCTCTATTGTTCATTAAGAACAAAAAATCTTGAAACTCTGGTTAAACTGGTAAATAATAACTGAAAGTGTGAATAAAAGGGTTAGAATCAATTCACGATGCATACATAAAACAACATCACCGACTGTCCTGAATTAACAGAATTAATATCTACACGGAAACAGAATTAATATCTACACGGCACACAAGTTCGTGCAATATTTAATGAAAAACTAATTCAAATCAAAATGCTTGCCTTGTAAGACTGTGTTCGAGATTTGAAAAAAGTCTCTCTGATTTAGATATCTACAAATATTGTTAACGAAAGTCAATATAAATTATCTATTAGAAATGTATTCATATTCCAACCAAACCAAAGTACATAAAATCTAATTGTATATATATATTATTGTTCTTTAAAGTTTTTTCCCGTTAAACCACAATTAAGTAGTTTGTCAACAGGATGCATAAGTTCAATTACAATGTAAATTTGTATACATAATATTATTACTAATTATAAATATACATAATGTTGTTGCTACTTAAGATATTCAGATTATTATTATTGGCACACAGTCTAAAATGACTAATAAAATAACAACTATTAATTGATAGTGATGATTAGTATAAAGTATTTCTACTAATGAGCCATATTTTCTATCTGAATCTATTTGGGAATTTACAATTTTTTATGTTACTTGGAAACATGTGGAATATTCTGGGCACTTTAACTAACTGTTAAATTCATGTATTATTAGTGCAGTTAGGAAATCAAAAATTGGTTTTTCATTTAATTAAATTGCACATGTTTATACCAACCACATTGTAAACTGTTGATTTCTATAACATAAAATAAAAATAAATAATATACAGTGTTATATTCGTCAAGGGCTATTACTTACAGTTAATCATTATTATTCAAGATTATTGGTATTTAGTTCCGCTAGTAATGAAGCTAGGCGTACATCTCTACGTAGATACATACGTGAATTAATTTAATAGGTATAACCGGTTTCGGATCTTATATTCTTGCTGAGATGTAAAACCAGCACTTGTCTGTATTAAAGAAAATCGCTAGCGTTGGTACCTATCCAAGTATTTGAAATGTTTTAAATAACTCTTGAAGTACAAAATTATGTAAAATAATGTAAGCATAAGAGATTTTCAATAATTAATATGATTTTTTTACATTGTCAATTGTCATAAACTATAAGACAAAGCCTCCTAAAAACTTTATAAAGCATTTTCCATAGTGATCAATCATCCTTTTCAAGTCACAACTGCTCCCTACTGTCTAAAGTCAATGGGACTATGGACTCCCCGATTGAGATATAGCGTGGCTGAAAAAGTGGGGAAGGGGAGGAGACGGCGAAGAGGAAGGTAACGTTTATCAAAGGAAGATCTGGATATTTCGATCTGGTCACCAAACAAGGCAAAAACCATTTCAAGCAGCCAGCGTTTCGATTCTGGGTGGTGGTCGTTCACCTGGGTATTCAGATAATCCACCACTTTGTCATATAGTGGTATCTATATATAGCTTATAACATACGCTTGGTTTAATAGTTTCTGTGGTATGATCTCAACAGCTGGACTTTAAAAAGAACTACCACAACCCAATTTAGCGGCTGCATACAATTATGTGAATGATTGGTCAGAGTATAATGATTCATACAATTGAAATGTGGTGTCTATACAAAAAATACACGTAAGCTGTGTATAATATTTCTAAAAATATGTATGTGATTATCAGATACAAACTGGTATGTGGTCAGCAGGAAAAAATAATACGTAGAAAACTGCGCGGGTTGGGGTTTTTTTAAATTTAAATAAACAGGATTTGAAATGTATTGTAACTCATGAAATGTTAGATTTTTTTTTGTTTTGTTTTTTTTTTTTTACTTGATATTTCAATCCTTTTGTATTTTCAGCATTCTAGAAGCTTATTTGAGTCAAAAGCTAATCATGGTTACCAAAACAATAAAATATTTCATCCACGCCTGAAAGGAAGTGATGAAGCCATAATTTCAATTAATTGATGGAATCGTCAAACTTTCATCTTGAGCAAAACAACAATACAAGAGGTAAAAGTTGAACAAGCATTAATTAGATCTTTTCGTTGATTTTAGATGAAATTTGTTAACATTATTAAAAAAATAAACATATAATATTATTTATCAGGGAGTTGTTTGACGCTTTCCATTCGTTTATTTTGTATATAATGGTTTAGAAAATGAAGATTAGTCCGTCGTTATTACCCTATTCTTTGGTTCTATTTATGTATTCTTATGCAGTTAGCGATGGAGAAATGGTCACAAGTTACAATCTTATACAGTCCAATCAATCGAACATTTCCCTCTAATCGTTAAGAACGATCCATGATTTATCTGACGATCAACAATATTAGATGGGTATATAAACATTAAATTTGTAAACGATGAGGTTTAAAATAAAAACACATTAGAATCATATATGATATATTCAAATATGAACTTTTACACTTATAATAATAAAAAAAACACGTACAGGTAGTTCATAATCAAACGATTCATAAAACCATTGCATTTAATATCGATTCATAAACAGTCGAGTTTTAAATTCGGTAATAAATTGACAGATTTTTCGTTCGATATACCTAAGTTTGGTTTTAATAATAATAATAAATTCTTTATTCCAGGATGTGGGGAGGTTAGTGCAATCCCACACATCCCATAGAGGTTATAAGTACAGATAATATTTACATATAGGAAAATCAATAAAATAGATTAAAAATTAAAAATTAAAATGAAATTAAAGCAGAGAAGCACGGGAATCCATCTGATCTAAGATTATGGGGGCAAGTATCTTTCTCCAATGGTATTCAATGCTCGATACTGAAGTCAGACGGGATTCTATGATAAGAATATTTCTGGAATGGTTTATCCTTCCCCTCAGTCCTGCAATCCTGGTTCAATCCTGGTGTTGATGTCACTCATTTTGCTAGGTTGAATTGAATGCACAGAATCTTAAATATAACCCTCCGTAAACAATTCAACTCTTTTTCTTTTATTTTTTAGTACGACCCCGGGATAAGAGTATCATATTGTACTTAGGTTGATGGTATAGAATCAATACAATATTCAATCAATAATCGACCCTTTTTCCACTAACCGTTAAGAGCAACTCAGAGTCCAACACTCAATCATTCATTATTTCCCTTGCCTCTCCCAGTCACATTTACCATTTACCGTTGGTTACTTTAAAGGAGGAAAGACGAAGAAGAAACAGAAGAAATCAGATGATCTCAACGGTGTAAACACGATCATGTTCAATAGTAAATGAACCCCGGATGCGGAATGTGCGCACAGTGAAAGAGTGAAGTCAATGAGCGGCGAACATAGAGGTGTAGGAACCGGTCCGCAAGTGTTACACACACACTGCGGCAGAGTCTGTGCTAGAAACTAGTAAACACTTCTCAGCACCCCGAGAGATGGACCAACACGAACAGTGAACACGTCTGATGATGACTCAATGCTAGTCATTCTGTGAATCTATATTCACTTATTCACCCAGCTGAGGAATAATAGGTTTCAGGCAGATTTGAGCAAGTGGCCTGGCAAGCTTCATAGAAGCATCTTGTACTAGAAACTAGTGTACATCTCAGCGGTGAACGTTGAGCATCCCAATGTGAATCAAAACTAAGGATATTCTGTAAATTAATTAACTTATTCACCCAGTTGGGGAAGAATAGATTTCAGACAAAGTTGAGCAAGTGGCGAGTTTCGGCTTTATATAATCAGACAGATTTGTGTGACCTTCTTGTGTTCGGAGATTGTTGTTTCTTTCTACTGTACTGATCAAATGATAGGCATTGTAAATTCATAAAGGAATCTATAAGTAATAACTATTACCCGGCTTTACCCGAGTTTCAACACTCATCAGGTGTAATTTCATGATACCCCGTATAACATTTTGATAGTAAAATGGATATTTTGAAATTCCATAGAGATTACGACGGAATGATGTTGAGAGCTGGAAATAGATTTTTAATATGAAACCGCACAAGAGTCCCAACTGCTCCCAATCGTCTGGAGCCAGTGAGACTATGGCATCTCCAATTCGGGCATGTTGTGAGGCTGAAGTTAGTGGGTAGTACTGCAAATATACTACATATTATTTTTAATGAGTAAATAGTGAAATAACACAAATTAATCACATAAAATTTACTTGCGCACGCACGGAATTGAACCTGCGACCTCCGGCTTGTTAATCGAGAGCCTTACCCCTCGACCACGGAGGCCGTCAGCGCCTTTGCGCTGACCTAGAAAGCAGACAAGCAGAAAAGCATGTGAATATTTCAAGACGCCAGACTCATTTTGTAGTTTTATTTATGTTCTGAACTGTTTTCTTTAGAGTTATCACTCTTATGCATGTTTAGTTTAATTAATTTATACATTACAGTTTAGACAGACGAGACGGTTCGTAATTATCTCAATTTTATAATGAAAACAATCTTTAGTGATACCTACTACATACCCAGTAAATGGGAATCAAAAAAGATTTTACGTAACTCTCTTTCACGATGCTTGAAATGTAAAAATGTCCCGTGTCTTTTGTGACTAGAGCGTAATGTGGAAACACTATTGACTACATTTGTTATTGCAATTGCGGACATGATCAGTTCGTCTCCTCCATTCTTGTAAGATCGTGATGTTTTGAAAACATATTGCTATGTTATGCTCTGAAGAATCTGTAGAATATGTATATTATATTATCTTACACTAGCGAAGCTGTCATTTCATGGTCCTATTATAAGCTTTCGATTCTGTAACTTTGAAGTAATCGAAAGAATCGATCGGTCACATACCTACCATAGTATTTTTTATTGAAAACGACATAAAGTAGCTTAGCGTTTTATAGCCGTACTTACCCCAGGAAATATTGTAGAAGATTGGCTTGATATTATTAAAATCAACACTTACCTGTAAAAAGAGAAAACAGAACATTAGCAAACAGTATTTTTTTAAATAATCAATTACAAAAATAAATTAAAATCAAAATATAAACCTCTTTATAATCGAAACTTTAAATAATCGAAATTCGATATCATCAATTCTACAAATAATTATTCATTCTAATAGGAAAATGGAAATCCAAATAATCGAGCATTGATGCAACGCATCAGTGATATATTATGTGGTTAAAATAATCGGTCAATTATAATAATTAGATTTTTTAACTTTAAATCATCAATCACGTATAAATGGATATCGTGAGTAAACCCGCTAGGACCTTAAACGAATTATTTATAAATATATTAACAATTTGAAAATGTCTATTAAAGTTGTTAAATAGCTAGTTTATTTATTAAAACAAACTCATGGCATGATTAAGTATACTACGATTATATTGACTTCATAATAATTAAAATATTTGAAGCATAGCTACCTATCTAATATAATATTTTGTGAATTATTAACACGCCCTGAGAAAAAAATACTTTTTTAATTGACTCCCTGATAACTCCAGGCTAAAATTAAATGTACTATCAAAGTGAATTACGAGAAAGCGTATAATCCTCAATTAATTAATGTATGTATGGCAAGCTCAAATACCTTTAAGACTATTAGAACATCGGGGCCTCGCGATGAGCTTTCTATATATCTTATTCATTAATCGATTTTGTGTTGTTCTATGAAATCCCATAATGGTGCCCTTGTAAAGGGTTAAATAGATTCAACGTCATTGATATATTGGAAGACTGCGACGATAGTTAGAATATTTACCAATGTCGAGAGAAAAACACGTTTATCTATCTATAAAGGATTTCCACTGAAAGCTTTTCTGTAACATCTCCCTTTTTCTCGAGGATATCGAGCTATCAAAGGCCGGACCATACTAATTTGCAAAACGGTAATCAATAACAATTAATTACTAATCAAGAGTTTTTTTACATGTAATTGGTAACTTCTTGATGGTTTATGATAAATGTAAGGTATTTTGATTACTTTTATAAATAATTGTAGAAGTAAGAATATCATTTTTAAATTTTTATACACCGTAAATAAACAGTAGTTTTACATTTACATCATATTTGTATAGTTTGCATATGTGTGCGAGATTTTATTTATGTTTCGTTACGTCCATAAAATTTATAAAAGGCTACCCAAAGATAAAAATATGCAAAAGAAGTTAATTCATAACACAAAATTGATATAAAATCACAAATAAATAAAGAAGTAACCACTCCCTGAAAAAAAAAGTTTATATTATTTCTTACTTATTTTTACGACTATGGGTATTTATAAAGGATAATAACATCATTTCTTATCATACTATCGTAAGTCCCTAGTACACTTTGGGCCAACACACATGGAGTAAATTGAGTATGGCTGATATATTAAAATCCTGTTAAGAACATGGCGGCACGCCATTTCCTAACAAACAGTCGGAGAATATATCTGAACACGTCTTCACGCAGCTGCGCTTATCCTAATGACAAAATGTGAACATATCAGAATATTTATGAACCCATGTTCCGACTTCCCTATAACATATTCGTGTCTTACCGACAGTTTATTACGAAACCTGTCATTTTATTCGTTAAAGGCCTGCAGTCCCGTTTTTAACAGAAATTTGAATAATTTGAGGAGTTTTTTTTATCATTATTTTTTTCTCCGTGCCAACGATTTGTGCACGAAAAATCGAATCTAATATAATAATCGGATTGGTCGGCTAACGCGTACAACGGCCAGGTTGGCCCAACATGTGCTAGCAGCATTACATAATGGCATTTAATACAAACATATTATCCAAGCGAATGGTTTCTATAGGAAGAATTCTAAAAGAGAATATGTACCTTCCACAGACTTATGATATTATGTATACATATTATATAACAATACATAGTATGATGAATTTTATCTATAGTGACACGGTTCAATATTATATTATTTCTAGTGGAAATCGCGAAACGCTTCCATTGGAGTCAGAATTGTACACGAGATGACCCAAGTATTTTCCCAGCCTCACGGAATAATGGTCTGTATGTCGCAACGAATAGATCTGTGAATCGTGCGCAGATGAGTTTCCACATGGAGGTCTTCCGATTTCACCATAGGCGTAACAAGCATTCCTAGTTTTCCGACAATTGATAATAAAAGCTATGGACGATGTGTTGCATGAAAGTAAAATGTCAGATTTGACGGAGTATTTGACAAAGAGTGAAGATACTCTCAGTATCGCCCTGGTGTAAGACCGCCATAGCTTGAAATGTCTTTGACCGTGTTTGGTGACCAGATATGAATAACCAGGTACCGCCTCAAATTCCTCTTCCCCATCTTCTTTTCCTCCTCACTACCTTCAGCCGCACAACATACCTGAATTGGGGATGCCATAATCTCACTGGCTACAGACAATTTGGGAGGAGTTGGGACTCTAGTGCGGTATTCATAATTGGTTTGACTTAAGATTGAACCTTTCTCTCCAGGGACTAGAGTTAACCGCGCTGAGCACAACTGAGCCAAATCCCGATTAGGTAGGACCGACATATATTGCTGTAATGTCATCCAATTTCAGAGAAATGCATATGTCCACGCGTTTTCCACCAAAAGTTGATAAAATACATTGTGATCGACGACGAGTCTATCTGCTAAGCTTCAGCTCGATTGGGTGTCGGGAAATGGGTTAATTTCCACTTCCAAGATTTTCAATCATTCGCAATTTCATTCGCAAAAAAAATCGAGATTCAAATATTTAGATGTATTTAAAAACTGAAAAAAAAAATAAAATGACAATAAAATAAATTGAGAATAAAATAAATTGAGAATAAAATAAAATGAGAATAAAATAAATTGAGAATAAAATAAATTGAGAAAAAAATAAATTCGAATAAAATAAATTGAGAATAAAATAAATTGAGAAAAAAATAAATTGAGAATAAAATAAATTGAGAATAAAATAAAATGAGAATGCGCAGTTAATATTTTCATTTATTTTATATTACATTACGTAGCTAGTTTCCCGTAGTACTTCCTCTACAGTTGTATAATGTATGTTCCAACACTGTGAGATCTGTACGCGGAAACGGCCTATAGCGAATAAAATAACGACCAAACGTTAAAGATACCGACTTTGGACTGTTGGCATCGACGCGAAATGCCAACTCATTGAGGAAGCTAATCTATTGGTACATTCATAGAAGAATTAGAAGAAAACTAGAAACGCCTTCCTTACAAATTTGATTGGGAACAAATGTACTACTTATTTGACTTGGAACGGGTTTTTTCATAGAATTTGAACAATTCATCAAATTTTATAGTTGATTTTCAAGTTCTGTGAAGATTATATTGAAGTTATTTCAGTTTTGTGAAACAACTGTCCGAAAATGATGTAATACCAGAACTTGAAAATAACCTTTACAGAACTCTGATCAACTTTGAAATTTTATGATTTCTTCAAATTCTACGGAACAACCCATCCTTAGAACATTTTGGTCTTTTCGCACGCGCTCTGTTTCTCTTACACTTACCTGAAATTGGATATCGCCACCCCATTTGAATTTCGTAATAATTTATTTATTTATATTTTACGCCCATACAAAATTATTAAGGAAGTAAATTTGTTTTGTATACTTTTTTCTAAAATTTATCACTGTACAACGATTGTTAATGCAAATTACAGTACAATCTTCTTATTTTGACGCACTCTTCACAACTAGAAAGATAGTTATATATACAAATTTGTCTTAAGGTTATTTACAGAAAAATAAAATACATCTACTGTTTTTGAAATTTTATTCAACAGCGCCA
Source organism: Hesperophylax consimilis (assembly GCF_061612785.1). Taxonomy (NCBI): domain Eukaryota; kingdom Metazoa; phylum Arthropoda; class Insecta; order Trichoptera; family Limnephilidae; genus Hesperophylax; species Hesperophylax consimilis. The sequence continues at coordinate 22,860,623 of NC_142847.1, forward strand.
TTCCTCGTGTCGTGCTAGTACATCTGTTCTTCTTTGTGGTATCTTGAACAAGTCATGTCGCCGACTACGGCTGAAGTTTTCGGGCATTATATATTTATTCATTGTCAAAACAGAATTCATTACATTCCTCTGTAGTATACTGTTAAAAATAATATGAATCTAAAGACGATTTAGCTAAAAATAATGGAGGCTATTCCCATATTCCATGGTAAAAGTAATTAGAACAAGTTTATAAAATAAATAGTATTGTTATAAATCATCATTGAATTGTGATATAATGGGTGGGTGGTGGGTGGCAAGGTCGCGGCTGCCTGTGCGGAGTTCCGGGTTCGATTGCGTACCGCGCTCGGGGCAAGCCAAAACCAAACGGGTTTCCGCAAACACTGATCGCTGCAGCGAACCCAGATCAAGATTAAATAATCATTGATTTGAGTACCGATCCTATCAGAAATTATTACAAAAGATTTTGTTACTCACATACCTACTTTGTTTAAAATGTTCATACCTACTACGTCAAAAGTAATACAGAAATACGGAAATAAAATTATTTATGAGTTACTAGAACCCGTTACCCGTGAAACTATAAAGTCCGAAATATAAATTTTGAAATAAAAAACCGAATTTTATAGTTTTCTTAGGTTAGGTTACATGTCATATCTAGAACATGTCATAACGAGAAAGAAGAACTAACGAACGAACTAGGTACATAATTTAAAAATTCATTTATATTTTGTTTTAGACATATTTAGTGAGGAGACGTTCTCGACTGCATATACATCGGTTTGTATATTTTTAAAATTATTTTAGGTACTACATAAAATTACAATACATTGTACATACAAAATTTAATTGTAATAAATTTAATAGTAACTAGTCCAAAAACTAAAGTTATTCAATTGTATTTTATTTGTCTTCTATGTCGTTTTTAGTGTTTTAAGAATACAACCAAAGCAGTAAAGGGTGTTTTTCACGACGCATTTTTCATACCTATTTCCATACGAAAACTTTAGGGGTACCCATTTGAAAACTATTTGCTAAACATCGTAGAACACATGAAAGAACGGTTCCATGCTAACTCAACACAGTGACTATTCAACACACCTTTAAAAAGTGATTTAAAGTCATTAAAAACGATGAAAAAAAAATTCTTACCTAACCTAACCTACTTAACCCAGTTAATAAAGTTTTTGTTTCATCACTTTCCATGACTTTATATAACTTTTTAAAGATGTGATGAATTATCATTTTGATGATTTATCCGGTCACCGAAAGAACACAACTGTCATTTGCCTTTGCCGTTGTCATCAACAAATCATCAAAAATACATGCGAAATTCACGATACCGAACATTCACAAATTTATCAGTATTTTAAACATAAAACTCAATAAACATGCAACATTTCCTAATAATGTAGTTAAGTAGAACAATGACAGACAACAGATGTCAAACTATGTTCACCATAACAAACTGTACGAAAATCGGTACCAAAATAGTCCACGTGAATATACGACCCATATAGAAAAAAATGACGAAAACAAGCATCGTGTAAAACGGCCTTAAAGAACGACGTGGAAACAAAAATAATCACAGTAATTGTGCACTTCATTTCCACACAAAAAACTTTAAACTTGGAACACAGCACGGAAATCCTGAGATATTCTAAGATTCCCACCGTTCAAGGCCAGTGGAATTATTGCATCCTCGATTTAGGGAATTTTGTAAGGCTGGAGTAGGGAGAGGAAGGAAATTGGAAAAGGGAAATACGCGGCAGTACTCGGCTATTCAGATATTTGGCTAATCACCAAACATGGCTTCACATTTTAAGCAACTTTTTTTATTCTGAATGGTAGTTTTCTCAAGGGCAATAGGTACCTACTGCTAGAAATCATTACCACTTAAAGTTTTTTTTAGAATGGGTAATAATAATTAATAATAAATGCAAGAGTATACCTGTGAACAAATCTTATTGTTCGTGTATCAAGAAGTAATAGCGTTAATTAATAAAATTAATGATTAAAGTTTTTTTTCCGTTTCTTCGTCATCCTTTTAAGGTATCCATGATCAAGAGGTAATGCTCTAGACTAGCAAGCCGGAGGTCGCGGGTCCAAATCCCGGGAAGCGCAAGTAATTTTTTTTTTTATGAATTTTATTTATTTATGAAATAACACAAATTACTCATTTAAAAGAATATATATTATATTTGCGGCACGTTCCAGAGTAGAAGATACTCTCAGTATCGCCCTGGTGTAAGACCACCATTCCGAATTGAAAGTTTGGTTGAAATAGCCAGATTCTTCCCCACCTTCCTCTTCCCCATCTCCTCCCCTCCCCACTACGTTCAGCCTCACAGCATACCCCAATTGGGGATGCCATAGTCTCACTGGCTCGAAACGGTTTATAGCAGTTTACATTTAAAAAAATATTTGTGAATATTTTATCACTAAAATAAGACCACCCTTTTTACTATTTCTATGGGCTGTGGGATTAAGTCAAGGGGAGTGAATGAGCACATCTTGCTGAATAGCAATTTGATGTGAATATATGTAAATGTATCAAGTGTTCATCTACCGGCCGCGGCGTTTACATACGTGAGAAATTGTTCATAGTTATTAGCTTATCCAATAATAATAATATTTCGCTCACAACACTACACAATTCAATTCGAACACAATTCTTCTCAAGTCCAGGTTGCCGGCAATGAAATATATAAAATACAAACCAACTTTCATTTCTCCCAAGTGAATCAAATCAGAATAATATGTATAATAAATATTTAGATCACAATTTGAATGATGATCCGTAAGTAGTTCAGTCGCATTATTATTGTCGGTTCTCTTGAAGCGTACAAGAACTGGTTAGATTTTAAAATACCGGGCTACAATAATTATTATCTTCGAAATCGTAAATTTACCTATCAGGTCGAACCGATCACAAAATAAGAGCAAGAGTTTTAATGTAAATCCAAAGATGTCTGTAACCACATAATTGGATTTTCTGATACAGCATTTTTTCTTCTATTTGACCAGTTCTTTACATATATCGCTGACGACCATCCTACCAAACTTATCCTGGTCTTCTAAACACCTGCAAATTGAGGAATGTTCCTTGGAAACGAAAAGTTCCTACATCCTACACACACATCTTTCAATTTTCTTTCATTATGAAATTCATTATTCCTGGTCTATTGTTCCAAGAATTGGGGGATACCTTAGTATTTACGAAAGATTTCAGTGTAGATCGTTGGAGAAAAACAAACATTATCATTATTATCAAAAAATATATTAATGGTGTCATTAGTTGAAAAGTGTAAATAAAATTGGGCCTAAGTGTGACCCCTGCGGTACACCACTAACTTGCAAGATAGGTTAGTTATTTTTCAATTGGAGATATCTAATAGATAGCATCTATATATACTATAGTATTATTTTGATTATAACTAAGTTCGACTGCCTATCGATGCCTGACCACCAATAAATAATTCTGGGCAAGAGTTACATATAACCCGTTAACCCAAAGTACCAAGCATCGATTATCGATATTTAAAAGCTCTGAAGTCTGTGCACTTCAATTACGTTCTCTGTTCTTAAAAACATTTGTTCCAACATTCAAAACACCTGTGCGTATAACAACAAAACCTGTTGCAGGTAAACACTTGAATATTGATGTTAATTCTTACCGTAAACCCAGTTACTCAGACCGAGTCACGACTTATCAATGGGTTATATTTTTAAGTCAAATATTGGACCGGAAGGTTAACGCGGCTCGGAGTTGGTTCTAATTGAAAACCTGTCGTAGTTTTACGAAATCCAACAGCTATGGGCGCCTACAACCTTTACGTTGTGTCGTTGGTTAAACGTTCTAATATAGAATTACGGCCTAATTTACCAATTACATGGTTAAAGGTCTTTTTTTTAACGGATTAGATTACAACAACAATGTAGTATTAATACGCTGTAGTAGGTACATAATTAATGCTCTCTTTGATGTATACTCCCAAAATAAGATAATCTCAAAACTATAAATAGATACACAGACAGTAGTCCGTACTTCGTTTCGTGGTATACTTTTGTAATACTGCTATGTAAGAACGCCCAGCAAAAAATCATATCTCAAACAAGCATCTACAAAAACAAACTTAAGTTAGAAGAACTTTTGAATACCGCTGAACAGCCACTAAAAATGTTAACCGAAAATTTATTAGTACCCCTTTTGCCCGCCAGCACAGAGATAAAAACAGAAGCATTGACCTAGAAATCCAAGCCGAAAAAGTGTAAATCTGTGCAAATTTAATGACGCCGGCAATCACCGATCGAAGGTTTTTAATGTTACATTTGGCGGAGGGGAATACTTCTGCTTTTTAGTTTAGATATTTCAGGTTTTTGATTATTTTCTCAGCAGTTTTCCATTGCGTACGCACTAACAATTTATTTCTGTACTATCTTCTGAACAATCAACAACGGTATTATAATTTGTATTTGAAATGAGTTATGATATACCATTGTGTTGATTAAGGAACCTAAAGTATAAAGAACGCAATATGTAGGTATAATTATAATACAAATTCTTGAGAGCGTGGAGTGCATATGTCAAATATTTATGTAGGTATGATACTTCAAATTCTTGAGAGCGTGGAGTGCATATGTTTAATATTTATGCATACTTACGCACAATTCCTATCTAGTGGTGTCATTTCAAATTTCCAACATTTTAGGTAATATTCACAATCACATTAGTCACTCGTTAACAAATAAATCCAAAGTACTTGTATTTCTTGTATCGAGCAATGTTTTACTGTAACTTTTTTCGATAGCATGTAAATATATATCGCGCAAGTAGATAGAGGAAGTCTGGGACACCCCTATGTCTGTGGGGACACCTCAGGAAAACTTATCCCGAGTAAATCAAACATTTGGGTCGAGTCGTGGTCGAAACACAATTGTGTGTCCTTTTTTGCCTACGCTGTGGTGTCTAATTGAACAAACCGGTTCACACGGACCGGTGCGAACCGGCTGAATTACATCACTGCCTATAACAATGATATAATGTTATTATTATAATAATCCTTAATTATTGTTCTCCACCACACATCGCTCCACTGGTCATCTCATCAGATTGCCGACTTCTTCAGAGATCACAGATTAAATCACACCTTAATAGAAGAATAATGATGTCTTACCTTGGAATGTTATTTACACAACGCGTGTGCAAACAATTCCGTTAAAATTTAAGAAAACCGTTATTTACTAAGGACACACATATTTAAAAATCTAACGGGAATATAAGGAAAGATCATAAATAAACGCATCCCTCAAAAATTGAAGACGGATTCAACTATCTCTTTTATTTTGGTAACGACAGAATATCCGAAATGACAACACTAAAATAAAGTGTCTTAAATTTTCACGAATGTGTTTATGGTAAGGTATAGGTAATAATATCTGTAATGATAATAAGACCTTTTGAACAGGTGTCTTCAATGTTTTTCTCTGTGAAAGAATAATAAAACGATTTCACGCCTAAACTCTGCGTTCATTGCTTGGAAAACACGATGCGGTGAAATAAAACCTAGTCGCGTATGATCTTGTGATTCAGTCTTAGACTATGCAGGCGAGTTTATACGTTTACCGTTGTTTGACCGGGCCCCCGCTTACACACTCACACTTTCATAAAAACCACATGTACACTGCACGCGTACAACAGTGCACACATATACGCGCAATCTAAACCTACACTAGATGGTCGAATTAATCGTTCAATAATCTAGTTTGATACCTTGGGAATGTAGTATGTTAATAATAATTGCAATTATTAGTACCAGAAACGTCAAAGAAAAGTGGTGGAATTTAGTTCAAACTTAACACGCGATTCAAATAAATTCCAGTCCATTTTTTGTTGGTTGTTTCTGGAATAAATTGATTTGTAGGTAACGATTGAATTCGTTCGATACTTTCGATCAATCATTGTGAAAAGTTAAAAAGAAAGAAAAAATAATATAACGTGAAATAGGTGTAGAATTCATTAGTATTCAGGCCGCTTTGGTTTTGTAGCTCGCGAATACAGGTATTTGGGGACAGAGCGAGTCAGCAGAATTATACATTCTTCCATGGTTGGATTGATTGGTTAAGATAGTTGACATAACAAAATATCAAGACCAGTTGAGGTGACTTGGACAAGTGCTCAGGATATCAAAAGAACGACTAGTATATTATTGAATAATTCTATCAGCAATTCCTGAAGGAAAAGCCCAGTCGGTTGCATTAGACCAAGTTGGGGGAAAAAACATCAAAACTTAAAGTAGAAAATTTTTTGGCCTCTTTTATGCTTTTATCACACGAAAAATCTCAATTTTTAACATACATAATTACACCTGTGGCACATTCTGGTTGGCATGCGCTAGTGTTTGCTATAAAAATTTGTACCTAGAGCAAAATATATTCAAGGTCGCACAAATTGGAGGTCGCAGGACTAAAACTAAGGATTACAAACAAAAATGCACTTCCAACTGGAAAATCACGTCAGTAGATACTTCCAGAGTGGAAAAGATTTCAATTTTAGAATTCTTGTGACCACCCCATCAAAATATGAACATTGCGTAAAATGAGTAAGTTTAGTAACTAAATCTGAATACCCCGGTAATTTGCTGATCTATCTTTTCCCCTCCCTTTTCCACCCAAAACATTCCCTATAATGTGGGTGGACCATAAGTCCAAACGAATCCAGACAGTGGGAATATTTTATGTGGTACTAGTCATTATTCTCATTAAAATACAATTCATTGAGTCGTAAACTATGACAGAGGGAAATTTCTCAGAACCAATGCACTTATTGGCAGAATTAGCTGTGGTATCACCGCCGACTTTCACATTCACACGACTCCAGTAACCCGAAATATAAGCAGCAGACAGCAATATTGAAACGTTCCTTATGGACAGTTTGCACGCAGCTTTGCATAACTAGTAATTCTCAAAACCAGTGTTTGTTGACAATTATTGCGTGGGTGGTCGAATAAGGTCAGCGAGTTAATCTGGTCACTGGAAATTCTTGGTAAATACTTTCCAATAAATAATTAAAATGAGGAATGCATTTTACTTTAAGCCATCGACAAATTTAATGACGTAGGTACCAAACCATTATAAGACAATACGTCATGTAGTTGACTAAAAAAGAATCGAGTATTTATTTATTTATTTGTCTAAGTTGACACACTGTCCACGAGGTATTTTAGACTTGGAATGTAGGTACTGTGGTTGGTTTTGAAGTTAAGATTATCTCGGCTGAGTAAATCTGATGAGTACGGAATCACGTCATAATTTATTTACTATAAAATCAAGAAAAAAAAGAAATATTCAGAGTTTGAAAAACATTCTCAATACTAGTTTTATGAAAATTCAATTTATAAAGCGATATTTTCTGTATCTTTGTAGCTAGACGATTGTAAATATCAATCACTCTTCCATTCACTTTCATGAAATGCTTCGCGAATTTTCTCATCCGTTCTATTAAACTGGGCGTTTTGTGAGAATATTCGGAATATTATCTTAAAAATCAACTGTGCGTAACATTGGTTTAAAAATATGAATATTCTATTAAATTTGTAACGCAATTGACGCATTGGCTTTCCATTTATGTATGTCAATTGTTTTCACAACCACCACATTATCGACAGAGAAGCCTTCGCCTCATCTAAGAAAAAAATGAAATAATTTGTTGATGGTCTTAGGCCGAAGGAGGAAAGATAAACCACGCTTGAGTAAGACCAATTTCAACACCCTCTTTGACGATTTAAGTATATTTTTGACAATTCTGTATCTTTACAATGTGGAGTCCACATATATTGTTATTCCAAGGTATTTTCATGTTTGTAATATATACAAACATGCAAAATACCTTATTGAAAACCTTGTATACCACAAACCCACAAGCCTACAAAACCAAATGGCACTTAGCCAAAACAAAGCTAAGGGGGGCACTGAACTAAGTTCCAGGATACAGGAATCAACGCTATTTTTACATTTCGAACGTTTTACATATATAATATTATTGGCATCAGGAATCAACGCTATTTTTACATTTCGAACGTTTTACATATATAATATTATTGGCATCAGGAATCAACGCTATTTTTACATTTCGAACCTTTTACATATATAATATTATTGGCATCACAATTTTTTTTCTCTTCATCATTTATACCGTACTTGAATCTGATAATTTATTCATGCAGTCTTAATTTCTGCACTTTTGACTGAGGATGTAGACAGGATAAGTATGTGTTATTAGTATATATGAGTTACATTATTAAGTATTATACAAAATGACAATTCAACACACATATAATAAGTGTTATAAAGTTATGAAAAGTGATGAAACAAAAACTAGGTTAAATAGGTTACATGTGTAACTATTTAACCAAGTTTTTGTTTCATCACTTTTAATGACTTTATATCACCTTTAAAAGATGTGTTGAATGAAAACAAATAAATAGTATATATTATAAAAAATCTTATACACAGTCATAAAAAATTATAAAGAAATAATATACTGTAATACGAGTAACTATCATTTGAAACAATGAGCATCAAAAACTGAAGTTCTTAATTGTCTTTTAAAACCCTCAAGCATGCCAAACCGTCATTCAATTATTTATTCTGTTTAAACCAGCAATGCCTTAAATAGCACACCTAGTAAGAAATAAAATAAAAATTTGCAACTACTAATGGTTTACACACAGTATGGGATATAATTATGTGATAGTGTTACTAAGGGATAAACTTCAAGCGTTTTTATTGATAAATAAAGAAATAAAATGCTTGATACTAGACAATGACTGCAAAATGACGAAGAAAAATCTCTCTTTGCAAGGGCAACATATTACAACAATCTTATGGAAGAAGATGTCATAAATTAGCATCATCAATAGAAAAACGTGTATTCATCACCGAAGATAATCGTTGCAGGTGACTTCATAATCATGGACGCAGCGTGCATCAGATGAGAAGAATGCAAGAAAAAGCAATCACACCCGAGCGGAGATATTTTTCGCAAGTGAGATCACCAAAGTGGTTGTGCCAACACCAACCAATATGACATGTCCACTCGAGCGATTATTGGCATATTACGCCAAGTTTGCAAAAACTTTTTGAGCGATCGCTTGCCATAATTTTCCAAATTTATAGAACTTAAAATACGGGATGAACGATGAAATCTAGGTGGATTATTTGGCTTAAAAACCGTAGTAAACAGTTTCATAAATTTCAATATTAATATTTTGATTAATGGTATTAATTAAATGATATGGTAAATGTATATATATGACACCAATTGCAGCGCGTGTGGAAAGACATTTGATTGAAGCGAACCAACGGTAAAATTAACAACACACTTTACATTTTGCGCAAATAGGCTTCAGTAGGTACTAAGAATCCCAAATTCGCGAAGTGACATAATTAGAAGTTTTATGTATGTTTCCGAATAAAATTATTTTTTAAGTGTAGTTTTTACAGATTGAGTATTGCACTTCGATGAAATCGGGCGGGGAAGTGATATGAATAGTTGGCGCTATGGTTGTCACAGTGGAAAAATGGAGTAGTTCTAACAGGAACACGGATATTTACAACACTTAACATTTGAGGGTAGTCTTTCGAAGTTATTCAATAATTTAAAAAATTATAACAATATTATCCTCCCGTAATATGCTTACAGTATTTCAGTTGCTATTTAAACTCGTCTTAATATTTACGTAAGTCTTTCGGAAAGGATTTCTGAAAACCCAATCCGACTCATAATATACTCATAAAAACTGGCCGTTAGAAATATATTCGCCGTGTCGTGTTTCACTCTCGCATCTTACAATTAAGGGACAGATATTGATAAAATGAAGTTATATAAAATCACAAAAAATACTAAGATATTGATGATTTCCTATATAGTAAGTGTCTTACATTTTTCATATGTGAAATGGCAGAAGAATTTTAACTGCACGAAGCCAGTAACTACGACTTCCGCATATGGGAAATATTGTCAGTTGTCAGGCTGATGAAATTGGTGGAGGGAAATAGAGCGGGAGTCACTAAACATAGCTAAAGTTATTTTGAAAAACGTTTTTTATTCTGACTGTTGATACTTTATTTAAAAACCGACAGCGCCACAACGTTACCAATAGAAAAAGAACGACAACAATAAATTTAGACATCAATGTGTCTCAACGAATATATCGCATCCGAGCGATTCAATCGATTACTAATTCGATTGGATGAATATTAATCGCTTACATAATCTGAGAACCGATTATTTCTAAATTATACAAATTGATTTTCCACAAAAGTATCGATATAATTTCCTTAACATAAAATCAATAGTAAATAATAATACTTGTTGAGTAACATTCCGAACAACAAAAATCTTTTTCACAAATTTTTCATCATAATCGAATTAGATTATACTATGCACTGTGAATGTATTGAGAAGTATCAATCTAATGCATCAATTAATATTTATTTCATCGATATAAATAGTATCATGACAGTATAATATTAAAATTATGATTTAACTAAGAATGTTCGATGCGGACCTTCCACATCGCTCTGACACCGTTTTTGTGTTTTGGGCTTAGTCATATATAATTACATGATGTGAATTTATAATCAAAATGTCCTGTTGCTCGGATTATACAGTAAGCTAGAATTATAGCTGAACATTAAACCATTCCATGCAGAGGTTCAAAGAAAAAAATTGAAGCACCAACTTTTAAAAATCTTTTATTTTTTTTGTTTGACTGAGGATTGAACCTTTCTCGCCTGGAGTTAACCGCGCTTACAGTTGAGCCAAATCCCAATTGGGTAGGACCGACATTTATTTAGTATATTAACTATAATATCCTACAATTTTAGAGAAATGTTTACATGTCCGCGTTTGTGTGTATGCGTGATTGCCACCAAAAGTTGATAGAATGCAATGTGAGTTTTAGCTCAATCGTAAGTCGGGAAGTGGGTTAATTTTCACCTCTAAGGTTTGCATTTATTAAAATCAAAATTATAAAAAATGTGTTTTTTTATTTAATTAAAAATAATATTATTATTAAATTGTAGGCTGTTCTTGGTAACCTCAATAAAGAAAATTGAATAAAAAGTGATGAAACAAAAACTTTATTAACTGGGTTAAGTAGGTTAGGTTAGGTTTAAATTTTTTTTTCATCGTTTCTAATTACTTTATATCACTTTTTAAATGTGTGTTGAATTTTCACTGTGTTGAGTTATCATGGAACCGTTTATATTCCCTTTGACAACGAACAGAAACCCGAAAACGGTTCAATCAAAATAACGGTTATGTTTGGTATTTCTTTAGGGCGTTGAACTTGAATTCAATTTGAAAAGGCCTTCACCAAAATACTGCTTAAATATTTGACAGTTGATACTTCCATTGATACTTGAACAAAACACCTTTTTTGCGAAGTCAAATGTTCATCAGGTGTTCGGAGCTAGTGAATTTCTTAGTATAGTTCGTATATTATATAAATCGTATGAAATTATTCAATTATTTTACACGTACATTTTTACAGAATTATATTCCAATAACAAACGTAAATTATACTGTAAGTAATGGAACCAAGAGTTTATTCTATACATGGCCAAAATAGAGATTTGAATTGTGGCAATAAACTTTACACCTAGTTGAAGAATTATTCAATATAATATATTATAATATATTCTATTTTATATTCAATTTAATAGTTTCCTATTGAAGAATTATTCAATATTACATAACGTTATTGTAGCAAATATTACCTATATATTGTATTATAGTGCATCCATCATGTAACGTATTAATAAAGACAAGAATAGAGATAGCGCCGTAGGTGAAACTTTTAGGTCATGAATACCGTTGGCATGAAATAATGAAACCACACATCCATTTTGAAAAGTAATGGAGATGTAAGTAGAAAGTAATGAATATTATTGGAGTACCTACCACTACAAAAACTATCCAAATGTAAGGTATTTGAATATTAAATTAATGTACCTACCTATACATATTACCGCATTTCCCATCGGACTTATTAGGGGAAAAGGTGTAGGTTTTACGTGAATAAAACTTACTGATATAATATAATGTTAATTTATTGAAAGTATGGTCAAATTATTCGTTTCCTGTTAAAAACCGGACTGCAGGCCATTAACGAATGAATTGAAAGAGTTCCTAACAAAGTATCAGTTAAAAGCGAATGTTTTATCAGGACGGCGGAACACATATGTTCATACAAATATTGATATTGATATGGATGTACTGATATTAACGCATTCCGTCATGATGTTTATTAGGAAAAAAAACACGTGCTCTCGATAAATTCTGGAAATTGGCATTCTATCACTTTTTTAAGAGGGTCACCTTTTCCGTGCATGAGTCTCAATTGGGGTATGTTATGAATGAGATAAGGTCGTAGAGTAAAAAACACTTCTAGTGCCTTTTCTATAAATTTGGATGAAAACAAATGTGCCACTGACTTAGTACCTTTGGTTTTAGAGCATTTAGCATGCGGTCTGTCGCTCTTACACTTGCCTGATATTGTAAATGCTATCCCATTTGAATTTCGTAATCATAGTGAAACACACTTTTCCGACCACTTTGTGACCACGCTATAAGCGCGATATACTTTCGTGGCTTGGCCTATTTCAGCATTTCGCTCGCCATGCATTCCATTTGGTAGAGATGATGCGTATTGCATAAGGTCTACATAGTGAAACACACTTACATACATAGTGAAACACACTTTTCCGACCACTTTGTGACCACGCTTATAGAAGCGCGATATACTTTCGAGGCTTGACCGATTTCAGCATTTCGCTCGCCATGCATTCCCTTTGGTAGTGATGATGCGAATAGCATAAGGTGTCACCTACATAGTTAAACACACTTACATAGTGAAACATACTTTTCCGACAACTCTGTGACCACGCTATAAGCGCGATATATAGTTCGCCATGCATTTCCTTTGGTAGTGATGATGCGTATAGCATAATGTGTCGCCTACCTTATTCTATGGAAAAGGCAGATGAATGTTGGAAAAATGATTAGATACCATTTGGCATCAAGTTGACGTCATGTTTTATATCAAAAACCAAAAAAACGTTCTCGTCACTGATAAACATCCAATTGGATAAAATATTGATGGAAGAGTTGATTGTGAACCTCTATTTTTCTCTGCTTAATCTTACATGTGAGATACGAATTGACGATGATTAGGTTATAAAAAAATATAATTATAATTTAATCGTTTATCCACATTCCATTATTAAAATTTCCAAACCTTTCGAACAGGCAAATAATACAGGCCAAATTTACCGCTACTTTTTTTATGACAGAAAACCTACACTAGGGAATTACGAAAGGCAGTCAAACCGGTAATACGATGGTAATTAATATTTCCTTAGTCAATGTTTAACTATGCATTCATTTCTAAACACGCATAGATTAACCCAATCAAATAACGATTCAGAAGTAACAATTACACACCACGTAATTTAGATTGGAAACACTGTCGATTACCAGAGTTTAGTATTAACAAACGCATTAATAATTTATGGTTTATTTCCGATTACAAACAAATTAATTGGATTTGAATGAAAACACAAATTGTTATGTAGGAATAACATTTGGAATATTTAGTAGGTACCTAACTGATTAAGTACAAAATGGTAGCTATCGATTAATCAATTATTTGAACCAAATTGATTAAGATTACTATGCATATGAATACATAATTTCCCCTTGAAAACTATTTTCATAATGATCGGATAAACTAACGTATAAAAGCATATTACACCTCGGATTAATCTTAGATTGTGTAGCTTTTTTTCTTTATAAGTTAACCTCTCGCTCTTTCTCATAAACAGTGTAGGTATATATAACAGCAAGAGAATGCTATAACGGAGCTCTCAGTGGTGGTACCGAAAAAACTATTAAAAAAGAAAGATAAGCAGAAAAATAAAAATATTTAAATCTACAAATGATTATTTTCTTCACAGCAGACTGAAAATGTATTACGATCAAGCGACAAGATTGACAGATATTGATTATTTGCTAATAATATTTATGCAACGTGATTTTATATACTATTCTGATCAATGATTTAAACTCTTAAGAACGCTTAACCATTCATATTAGAGAAATGATCTCGGAATGTTACGATCGACGTTTTATTAGAAATGTGTAAATAATTAAATATGCCAACGTTCAATTTTATGAGATTAGCTCTCTTGATTGTCAGTGTAAATAAGGCAAGTAAGTGGAATGATTTGAGCCTTGGAGGATTTGAACATTATTTTCAATAGACATTCCATTTTATGATTAGCTCTCTTGATTGTAATTGTAAAAAGGGAAAGTAAGTGGAATGATTTAAGCCTTGGAGGATTTGAACGCTATTTTCAATAGACATTCCATTTTAAGAGATTAGCTCTTTTGATTGTCAGTGTAAATAAGGCAAGTAAGTGGAATGATTTGAGCCTTGGAGGATTTGAACATTATTTTCAATAGACATTCCATTTTATGATTAGCTCTCTTGATTGTAATTGTAAAAAAGGGAAAGTAAGTGGAATGATTTAAGCCTTGGAGGATTTGAACGCTATTTTCAATAGACATTCCATTTTAAGAGGTTAGCTCTCTTGATTGTCAGTGTAAATAAGGAAAGTAAGTGGAATGATTTAAGCCTTGGAGGATTTGAACGCTATTTTCAATAGACATTCCATTTTAAGAGGTTAGCTCTCTTGATTGTCAGTGTAAATAAGGAAAGTAAGTGAAATGATTTGAGCCTTGTAGGATTTGAACGCTATATTCAATAGACATTCCATTTTATGAGGTTAGCTCTCTTGATTGGTGGAATGATTTGAGCCTTGGAGGATTTGAACGCTATATTCAATAAACATTCCATTTTAAATAAACACTCAAAATGTATGTGATGCTTATACGCACGTTAGTTTAGTTCATAATTGCTAGAGTAAATACCTAGCAAGTAAGTGGAACGATTTTAATAAAAATATATTAGCTCCACAGAAGGCCCTACGGGAAATTTTACTCTCAGGGCCAAGTTTTCTTTGGGGATGCTGCGTGGAGGGTCTTTTCGAGGAGTGAACCTGAGTCTTGAAGAGACTCGTTATGTAAGAGGGATAAAACACAGAGAACCGTTAAGAATTCCACAGCCGAACCGTTCAACATAAGAACTAATTATATAAACGACTCGTTCCCATGTAACAAAAGCCAACCGCGTAGTTTATGCGCTCTGCTCTATTCAATAGACATTCCAGTACAAATTAAACGTCAGAACTTACGTGATGCAATTTATAATTAGATTTTTAATAATAATTCTCCGTAAATGAGGAAAATAAGTAGGATGATTTCAATTCAATATCCATGTCAATTCAAATAAATTATCAGAACTTAGAAAACATTCGGTTTGTTCTTGATTAATAAAGCCAATGAGGAAATTTAAGTGGAATGTTTTGAATGCTCTAATCCAGTGCTCCGCAACCTTTTCTCACCTACGACACACCAAATTTCTTCCTAGAATTCCGCGGCACACCAAAAGCTAAAATATATCGATATTAAATTGATACACAAAATTTCCAATAATTTTTGTTTTTTTATTTGAAAAGTATACATACATACATATTATAAGATATTTATTTTTACGCAATCTTAATAATTATTATAAAATAATAATAAATTAATGAGCGATTCATTGTTAAATTAACCTGCGCTTGTTTCAATGAACACAAAAGTTTTATATTCGGCTCGATTTTTGACAGCGTAACCCGAAGTTCTTGGTCAAGACCTTTTAAGCATGACCGCTTATCATTTTAATAAAACCGTTGAAAAACTTTGCTCACATAAATATGTCGTTGAAAATGGAAGTAGTGTTAAGAATGCTTTGACGGAAATGTGAGGATATTCTTTTTTAACGTAAATCCAGAAAACATCTACTTGATCTTCGGAGAAGTCAAGTTTTAATGTCATGTCATTATTTAAATCTGTAAATTCCACTCGAATTTGCAGAGGCAGTGCTTCCGTAGAATTTATTGCATTGGTTGCAAAAGGATTTCGAATCCAATCGTATTGTTCCGTATTAATGGAATAAAAATATTGACCAAATTTCTGATTTCTGAGGTGCTGATATAGTTTGGGCATATTTTGATTTAAAAGAAACTGACACACCTCGTGACGAAGCTCAAACAATCTAGCCAAAACTTTGCCTCGGGATAGCCAACGAATGTCAGTATAAAACAATAAGGATTCATATTCGGCTCCCATTTCTGCGCAGAGTATTCCAAAGATTCGCGAGTTTAGGGCTCTTGATTTAATTATGTTTACGATTTTAATGCATTCATTCATCGTGTTCAAAAGTGCCTCCGGTAAATTTTTGACCATCAATGCTTCTCGATGTATGCAGCAGTGTGTAAATTGTAACGTTGGATTTTTTTGTTTTACACAAGAAACAAAACCCTTTTTATTACCCGTCATTGCCGCAGCGCTGTTCCGTGCAAACAGCAATGCAATTGCTCCATTTAATATTATATATTTTGAAGAAATCATCGGTTACTTGAAAAAAATCTTCACCGGTAGTTCGCTCTGGAACCTCCTTACAAAATAAAAAATGTTTTTTAATAAAGTCCTCGTCAACGAAAAGTACAATAGCCATCAACTGTGCTTTATTTTTATTATCGGTTGTTTTGTTGATCTGAAACGCAAATTTTTCAGCCAATAACAGTTTTCTAATCAGTGTTTCTAATATATTGTGAATACGTCTTTTAACAGCATCTGCAGACAATGAAAAATATTTTGTCATTGTGTATTAAATACATAATGAAATATTGTAAAATTTCAAATACATTGAATTTGACCGCGGCACACCTGTGTCCGGCTCACGGCACACCAGTGTGCCACGGCACACCGGTTGCGGAGCACTGCTCTAATCAATGGACATTTAAAATCAAACAAACCGAACAAAAATCAATCATGGTTTATTGAATCTCACGAATTGAGGGTAAAATGTTAGAAGTATATGAATTTTAATATAGAATAGCCTTCCACAAGGCAAGCAAGCATGCTCAAACAAGGCATTATTATGATATTACCACTGAAAGCTCCGTTGCAACCTCTCTCTCTGTTACATGCATGTCCGTGAGAAGAGGGGAAAGGCTAGAACATAGCTACGCCTATAAAAGACCGCGCTCGATTAATTCTAAATGCAAACATGACCTTACGCATATCACGACAGGAAAACCAACGTTCAAGGCTTAAATATTGTGTGCCCACATTGAATTGTTTATTCCTTATAGAGTTGGGATCAATGGCGATGATTTATTTTCAAATTCCTCCCAACCGCATTACTTCGTCTTTGGGCGGCTTCTTTGAATCCATTGTTTCGCCCTCTGCGAGATTCGAATGCCGCTCGTCGTTTTTTGTATATTGTGTGCAATGTCGTCTTTTTCGTCACATGGCCAAAACATCGCTCTCTTTGAGGGTAACAGAAATTTTGCCATGGTTCATAAGCTTGTTAGATTCTGATCATTGTATTCTGTAGGTTCCACTTTTAAGCTCAGGTTTAAAATGTATTACCGTTTCAAAGATTGTTAACTTCATCTTGGTTAGCAGTAATAAAGAAGTAAGATAATTCTAGATCCTGTTAAAAAATTGATAGCATGCCAATTTCGTGATAAAATATTAGTCATTCAGGATGTAAGGAACACGTGTTTTTTTCCTAATAAATAGCATGATGGAATGCGACAATATCAGTATTTGTATGATCACGTGTTAATACTAATACTTTGTTAGGAACTCATTCATATCAGCAAGATTTCTCCATGCCTCGTGGGTAGAATATTTAACATACATATATTTCAATCAGATTGCAATAATAATGTTTTGTACATCTGCAAATACGTCCGAGGAAGCTTATTTGCACCCTACATCATAGTTGCGGATTAATGGCTCGTGATGTCAAAGCAATGCGTTTATATTGATTGTCATTGTTCCGTGGATAATGAATCTATTATTAGTCCACTACCTCACTGTTGGGATCGTGTGTTTACATCATCGTTAGTTCCACTAGCCTTAGTGCAACTATATATGGTTGTTTGTATGACTATATTATTTTTGGATTCTGTACATGATTGAACAAGAATCGATGTATTTTTTGCTAAAAAAGTAAATGCCTTACACTGGAAGTGCTACGTTTACATTCTAGTATCGCGCAGTTAGTGCTTGAATTATTATTGTGTTATACAGCAGACGCTTTGACGCTTTTGTAGTTCTGGTGAATACCCATTATTGACTAAATAATAGATTTGTGCCGGCAAATCTAAACCACGCAGAAAACATGTCAGTATGATATCTGAAGCCGCGAAAACACTCAAACGGTGAGCTATGGAGTCATGAAATTATATTCATGCATAATGGAATGGAACTATCTTAAACATTATTTCCAAAATTAGTTCTGTCCAGTAAATAAATAAGACAAGACAACACATTTAAAAATTATGCAATAAGCGAAAATATTGCAGAAGTCATATCGTAAAACTAGTAAGAATCTATCATATAAATCATTATTATATATTAATTTTGAGAATTGTTTTACAAGTCAGCGTAACACGAAGGCTTTAATTTACAGCTACGTTTGGTTATTCTCGCAAAGTAAAAGGCTGGCATGGATTGTTAATAATAAAACCTAATAAACAATATGCTCCATTATTCCATTTCCCACATTACTCGTTCTCTTATTAACGCCGATTGTTTTTCCCTTGCTTCTTGTATGAAGCGAATAATAATAATAATAATTGGATAATTTGTATAGCGCCGTTTTTGTGAAAAATCACCTCAAGGGCGCTGTACAATTTATTTCCTAGGATCTACATTTGTTATTTAGACCAACTGTGCCAGCACGAGGTTCGTCATCCGTTCAGGCATGTGTCTGCCGCCAATATAGCGCTGACATGTGTCTGCTGCCAATAAAGAGCGCTGACACAACATCCTCACATAGACAACAAACCTTGGCAGCACCGCTGTGACGCTCGACGAAGACAGAAGATGGAGACTCTGCTGCAAGAGTCCTAGGTAGCGAAGGAACTGTACCAGCTGCTGCAGGGAGAGAGACTACCCCGTCCACCAACTGTGCCAGCACGAGGCTCGTCATCCGTTCAGGCATGTGTCCGCCGCTAATATAGCGCTGACATGTGTCTGCTGCCAATAAAGAGCGCCGACACAATATCCTCACATAGATAACAGACCTTGGCAGCACCGCTGTGCAAAATCACCTCATCCTAGTTTACCTTAGTCTCTCCAGTCACCTCCCAGCCTTTCATGCCACCTAGTGCATCCTCTCGACCCTTTCAGACTCCTTCCTGGCTCCAATACATTCTTTCTATTGTCGTGATCCGACGATTTCACACCTCTGTCTCAGACCCTTAGGGCTCGCTTATCGCAGGCTATCATAAGCAAAATCTTGAACCAAAGTCAAAGTGAAGTTTATGAGTGTCATCTGTAACAAAATACATAAACAAAAACAGAAAATAAAAACAAAGACAAAAACTTTAAACAAAATATGGCTTATCTGTCCTCCATGCAGACATCCTCGGTTGAAAAGGTCCCGTAAATCCCATCACCACTTGACACTTGAGTCAGGTATAAAATCTTCGACTGCATTGAGAAATCTTTGTTCTAGCTTCACTTTCAAAATTCGGTTTAAAATGCTATAATAATTGCAAATTCCGGCTAAACGGTAGAAGTTACGCGCATTTCGTGAAATAAGAAGGTAAGCACTATATAAAACACGGATGCTGAACAATTTTCAGCGATCTCTTAACAAGGGAAACCTTCTGAAAGGATTAAACAAACCGGAGCGGTTAAAACACGTCCGCAACGAAGAAAGTACCTTATGTAGGCTTGTCTAAAAATATCGCAGATGAAAACTGTTTAGATCTGTTCAATGAAAAAAAATTTCAACCCAGGGTCAATTTTTTTCACACAGTTTTATAATGGAGAAACTGATCTGAAAATCTATGGCTAAAATTAATAGCAGATTTTTAATTGAGATAAAAATCATGATTTATATTCCATCGGTAGTGCTTAAAAAAGCAATCAATCTAATTTATTGTATGGAGTACAAAAAACTCCCGAAAAGTGAGTTTAGCGTTATGAGATTTGCACAGTTCTCAGTATATACCTACGATTGATTAATGTTCTATGGCGATTGACAAATAGCTGTTTCTCAGTAAGGTTTCGCATCAATCATTATATGCATCAATACACACAATCCTAAGAGCATGTGTTATGTAGGTACCGTGCGTAGGTACTGTAGGTAGGTACTGTAGGTAAAATCTATCTGTCTATATAAATAAAAATTTGAATGACCGTTTGTTCAAAATCTTACATCTCCGAAAGTTGTTCACCGATTGCTTTGAAAGTTGTTCACCGATTGCTTTGAAAGTTGTTCACCGATTGCTTTGAAAGTTGTTCACCGATTGCTTTGAAAGTTGTTCACCGATTGCTTTGAAAGTTGTTCACCGATTGCTTTGAAAGTTATTCACCGATTGCTTTGAAAGTTATTCACCGATTGCTTTGAAAGTTGTTCACCGATTGCTTTGAAAGTTGTTCACCGATTGCTTTGAAAGTTATTCACCGATTGCTTTGAAAGTTATTCACCGATTGCTTTGAAAGTTGTTCACCGATTGCTTTGAAAGTTGTTCACCGATTGCTTTGAAATTTTGACACAGTTTTGCATTCGAATACTTGTGTGTTTATATAATATATATATAAACACACAAGTATATACTTATATTGCATAGATGTCACCTGTGGCAGGTAAAAACATACTTGTCACCTGTGAAAAACAGCGCATTCTGTTTGACAAGCATACTTTAAAAAAAAAAAAAAAGTAAAATGCTCTATTGTTTCTCTATCTGCAGACAGACTGGGCCACGGCAAGTCGTGTCGATGTACAGTTAGTATAAAATAAATATGAAAAATTACTTCGAAAAAAGAAAACCTACTTTTATAAGTGTAATGTGGAGCTTTGAAATATCTAGGTAATTAACATGAAAATTATGAATTTGAAATAATAAAAAGTTTAAACAGTCAATAAAAAAATGTTAACACTGAATGGGTATTCTTCAACTTTAGCGTAGTTAAAACAACAAACCACCGCGAAATTCTCATACTGTTTGTTGCAATAATAGCGTTGCTAAACGTTGCATAATTTAACTTGACATTTCATAATTAATTGGTCGTATTAATTCCATTAACCTTAGAATTCCTCCATAATTAATCATTGTTCGCAGGTAATAATATGTATACTCCTACCTGTTTTTCTAAAGGCCCGGAACGGATTTTATACTCTTTTTATTACGAATATCGTATAACATTATCAATAAATTAAAATTTATTTCAAAACAATGATCGAAAAAATATAGCAAAAAAAAACTGTAAACAAAATAACTACTAACTACTCCATTCTCGTCTTGCAACCCAAACTAGCTATACATCATCTTTTTTTTAAATATTATATTAATGTATAGATTCTATGTCCGCAAACTGTAAAATTCACCCGCCATAACACAGGGTCATCCCTAGCATGGAGGGTGAAATATCACAAAAAACCACATATACTCTCTAAATCATGTATCAATAAAATAAATAAATAAAGTAAAATGATACATTATTTACTGAACCACTGCAACCTGGTGTACATATAAATATAATGCAATGTCGGTATGTGTGCGACCAATAAACTCAAAAACTACTGGACTGTTTTCGCTGTAAATTTGAAAATTTGTTCTTATTAGTGACATGTAGTTTGAACAGTAGAAGATCATTTATCAACATACTGTTAAAATGTGACTGCTTGCTTATTTCCTAGTAAAATATAAGTCATTCATAATATATCTTAAAACGTGTTCCCTTTTCCTAATAAATATAATGAAAGAAATGCAAAATCATTATAAGTTTTAAGAACACGTGTTCCAACTTCCTCATAACACATCCGTGATTTACTGATAGTTTTTTATGAAATCTGTCAATTCTTTCAGGCATGCAGTCCCGTTCTTAACAGGAAATAGAATAATTCGACCAGATTAACAATATTTTATAACAGTAATTTTTCTCCGTGTGGAATGAGATACCGAGTCGAATTAAAGTCAATTTAATGTAGTTTTTTAGTAACTGTAATGAGTATGGTAATAAGGTCGAGTATTTAAGCGATAGATGGCGCTAGTCATACTCCAGAGCCTTAACTTACTCCAGAGTCCGTCAGATATCGCTAGAGTGTAACAGATACTTGTGAGGTTATATTGACAGAGAACAAGCTTCTCGAACTAGAGAATTACCAACCCTCGGGTAATGAACAGTGTAGCTAAATCCAGACCTATTTATTGTAACGTAAATAAACACAATTATAAGTAGAACCTTTTACTTTTACAAAGAGTTCCCAATACCAAAATCTGCAAAGTAACGCAGACATAACGGTAACAATGTAGTATACAGTGATGAAAGGAAGAAGTCGCGTTCACCTGATGTGGACATGGTATGATCAAGTGAAATAAATACCTTAAAAGTAAATTTTTCAAAAGTTACAATGATATTATATCCACCTTTGAAATGCACACAGTTTTCAGGTAAGCAAGAAATCACAACCTGAAAACTTTACTCCAAATCATTCATAACCCTGAGCGACACCGAATATACGACACCTAGTCAATTATAAACATATTTGACTAGGTGTGTCTTCGTCGGGGTAGATACATTGAAACTAATCGTTTGACTTTAAAATTTACTGAAATATACACCGGACTACAAAGTAGGTATGGATGTAATAAAAATTTCATATTATGGGTTCTAATCATGATTTATATCTCAGATAATAAATATTTGTAAAGAAAAATAAATCATCAAAAATTTATCAAAGTTGTGGACCGTAAATATCGCTCTAATAAAAAGTGTATGAACATGTTATTTATATGCAGAACTAAAAAAATGTTTAAATTCATTACGAACATACTTTTTTACTACAATACAGATAGTAAGTACCTACTTACAAATGTGTATGATAGTTTTGCATGATTTTCGATATCAAAAAATCCACACGAACAAAAACAATATCGAAAAACCAATAACAACGCCCAACAAAATATTTTGGGTGGCAAAGGGCAAATAAATCACTATGGTGATGTTCAGTTAAATACAGCCCCTTCGACAGAAATAAATAAATATACACAAACCCAAATCACGTTGATATAGAATCATTTAAACGTAACTGGTGGCAAAAGGAAAATGAATCACTTTGCGGATGTTCGGTTAAATACAAGCGCTTCGATAGAAATAAATAAATATACACAAACCCAAATCACGTTGATATAGAATCATTTAAACGTAACTGGTGGCAAAAGGAAAATAAATCACTATGCGGATGTTCGGTTAAATACAAGCCCTTCGATAGAAATAAATAAATATACACCAACCCAAATCACGTTGATATAGAATCATTTAAACGTAACTGGTGGCAAAAGGAAAATAAATCACTATGCAGATGTTCGGTTAAATACAAGCCCTTCGATAGAAATAAATAAATATACACCAACCCAAATCACGTTGATGTAGAATCATTTAAACGTGACTATAGTTCTATTCCTACTACTTGATCCAAAAGCGTAAATAATATAATTTATAGAAATCGGTGCCAAATACCGAAACGTTTGATCTCTCTTTTCATATCCGAAGTCGCCATAAGTGGATGGAAAACTGTCACAGTTCCACTTCACAATGCTTAACCTAAAATTACACCTGTAACAGTGAAACAGCGACAGTGAAAAGTGTAATTGAGACGATTTTATGTCCTATTTAAGCCGCAGCAGAGAAAGTAGATACCCAGTTTAGTTAATAGTGATTGTTACAACTTTTTTTGGTTCTCTGCTAAGAGAATGGAAGATAATTATGTTTTTAAGTAGTGATTGTGACGGGTACCCGCACAAATGCCAATATTTTGCAGTATAGAAAGGTACCTGACTACTGCCATTATCTATTGGTCGCTTAGTGTAGTTATTTATGAATATTCCCTTAGCCGACTTTCTATGCTCCGCCTGCAATGTTAATTGTTACTTCCATATCACAAATCAACTCGTCAAATCTGATCCACGGTGGAAAAAATCTGTAATCATGTAGCAATAACTTATCTGTAAAAGAAAGAGAATCTGATGGATTGGCGTTTCGATTCTGATGAATAGTTACATTGACTAACACTAGGCTGGATTTCTATTCGCTTACAAATTAAGCAAGCAACCTGTTTATAAAGAAGTACGAACAGCTAAACCATGAATAAGGAGATACAAAAATAATACTGGGTTGGTGTTGGTGAGTAATAACCAATATTCTGAAAGGGGCAACAAGTCCCGGCGCCTCAGAAAGACATGGCACCAAGTGAATATACTTAGGTCGTGCTAATTCACGCAAAAAGGGACAAATTTAAACATAAACGTAAGTCCACTAACATAAACGTAAGTCCATAAACAGCTATACCTACCTATAAAATCCATCGGAAAAAAATTGAGGTATTTTTACATAATGACAAGAATAGGTCAGTTAGAATAATATCTTTTGTTTTATAAACTTTTATTTAGTGAAGAATAAAAGTCCATCTTGATTTGTCTCCAGATTCTTGAAAAACCAATGCGGGACTTATCTAGTTTTTTGGTGTAGGTGGAAAACCATTTCTCATCACTAATGAATATTGTAATGAACCTAAGGGTGTATAAACAGGCCTAAATTTCCGCGAGCCATGCCACGAATTGCGTGAAAGGAACAAACCAACCGAAAGCGGTGATTTGCGCCGTTTGCGGTTGCTTCGTTCCTTTCCCATAATTGTCGGCAAGGCTAGCGGAAATTTTGTCCTTTTTATGCGTAGCTTTACAAAACGTGCAATGAAAATTGTAAAAAATGGTGGCAACTGTACGTTGTTCATCGAAATCGTGATATTACTCTTTAAAGGGTTAAATCAATTGATCAAAAGACAACAATTATTTGACAAGACTGGCATAAAAACATGACAAACCAAAGGCCATTGTTAAAAACAAATAATGAAAAAACAACACCATGATCCCTGGAACTGCACGATTTCATGCCAACATCTTCCTGTGTTTGGGATAGGTACCTTCATAACCAACAAATCGTGATGTTTCATGTGTGATTTTTTTACGAGTATCAAAGAATTTGTTGGTCTTCAAATTTCTTTTGCGATCGGTAACAGAAGCTATATTTTGGTAATCAAAAATGAAAACTAAAATGCATTTGATAAAATATAAAAAATTGTTCTAAACACAATCATTAAGTACTCAAAAATAATGTTTTTAAAAGAATGCATAGGAAAAGCAAAAATATTTCAGCATCACCATAAATACTTGTGCTCGTCAAGTATAAGCTGTTTTATACTCATTTAAAAAGTTCTTAAATTTTATTTATAAAGCTATCCGTTCCAATAGTTCAACATGAAAGAGTATTTTCAACATACCAAGTAAATCACATAATCACTATTAATCAATTTTGCATATATACAGATGCGTATTCCTAATATAATAATTACGGTTTTAATGAAAACTTACAGTACCTATTTCTCCTCCAGAAGGTTGTATTTGTAAATTAGACGATTTTTATTAAAGTCATTATTTAGTCGTAAAGATTAATTTCATTTTAGTGTCTACTAAATAAATAGATATATTCTTGATTCGTATATTTTTCCAATGAGAAAATAGCATACCTATTCCAATGCAAAAATATTGTAGAATCAGTAATTAGTTGTATATGTTGCGTTCTATGTCAAGAGTAAACCTAATAAAATAACCAATATATTTTTATATTATGCTTGGATGGATGTAGTCACCGCCATCTTTATATTAATACAGGCCGCGCTGTAGAAAATCAACTGACAGTTAAAGAGACCTGTTTTCGGACTTTTGCACTGGGTTTAGTAGGGTTTGGTACTAATCCCTGCTACTAACCTATACTACTATATATATAAACAGTGCTAACCCAGGACTTTTGCACTGGGTTTAGCAGGGTTTGGTACTAATCCCTGCTACTAACCTATACTACTATATATACCCAGTGCAAACCCAGGACTTTTGCACTGGGTTTAGCAGGGTTTGGTACTAATCCCTGCTACTAACCTATACTACTATATATACCCAGTGCTAACCCAGGACTTTTTCACTGGGTTTAAGAGACCCTTGTTTGTGTAGTGGTTTACTGGATGAATAATTTTTATTTTATTTAATAATTATATTTGTTTTTGTTAGGAAGCTGAAGATAGAAACACCTTTTCCACACCTTCACTATCGACGTGCACATATGCATTCAAAAGCCTCCCCTTTAAAAGGATTTTCCTGTACCTGCCCAATAATTGCCCAGAGAATTGTTCTCTAAATTGGTGGGGCACATAAAGATATAGTGTGTGCGCATAATATAAATTAATTTTAGACTAGGTAGTATAAACTTAAAACACCGTTTTTATATCAATGTGCTAAATTCATACACTACACAACAGTAGACTCAATAAATTTATGAAATAAACTAGACACTCTCCAGTATTATGGATAAAATGACATGCAAAAATAGATAATGAGGATGATGGATAAAATATAATAAAAAAGACAAGTTTTGATGTTTATTTAAAAGCTGTAAAATAAATAAAAATATTCTTTGTTCTTGTGAAAGTAAGCAAAAAAAATATACAAATCGATGTGATCATCAGATCATCTACAAAAGAAAAGAACCGAAGCGATTCTTGACTTTCATAACAGCAGCGCGTCGAAATAATAATTATTAAAATGATTTCACGAAAAGGCAAACTAATATAATATAATATCTGTAGATATCATGTTTCATCATTCAATAATTTTATGATCACTTTTTGTTGGATGCTGTAGGCTGTAATAATTAGAGAAGCTCGATGAAGATTTTTTTTATCAGATTTTTAGTTAGACACGCTTTTTATTAACATAACTGAGAAATAAGGCAGTTCCTAGGTCTCAAATCCATCATCGAATTAAGTAAGTCCATTAAACTTTAATTTATGTTAAGACAAGGTTTTTATGCAAAGCACAAGAGATAATAAATTATTATAAGCAATAATTAAAAAATAAAATAAGCAGTAATTGTTGATTGAAGTACTAGTACATATTGAATTATTAGGCGTGTTGGAAATAAGCCGACGTGGCTTAGTGGTCCAGAGCGTCTGACCGGACATCAGAAGGCGCGGGTTCAATTCCCATCGGCGCCATTTATTTTTACTCGGTGGATATTTTCAATTTGTATTGATATTACAGGCGACTAATTATTGCTTATAATAATGTATTACTATTGTCATTATTTCAAAGTTTTGTGGTGCGGTTACTTTTTTTAACCAAATTATCATATACAAATGAAGTAACTTACTTTCGGGTAGGATTTAAAAAGAACTTGGATTACTTTTATAGCCAATAACAGTCTTAAGGGTGGTCGCCAATGATTGTCATTGATTATTTAGGGTAAACGTAGCGTATGTTGTAATCTACGGATTCATAGATGGCGTTAATTTAATTATTTTTAGAAAATACGGTTTATGCAATTTATGCTTTGAAATATTAAGACGAATCATTTGTTTGCGCCCGTACATATGCAATATGAATACGAATAATGGTGCTGCCACACGCAAAGCTCACATCAACAGATAATATAAAGCACAATAGCGCTCGCCATACAATCCCATACAGACCCGACACACGTAAAAAGATAACGCGCTATAAGTGTGGTTCTGAACTTCGCTAACCGAATTTATTTTACGTAACCGCTCCCGACGCGATATTTGAAAAGTTATGCGTCCCCCTCTCCGCCGTAAAAAGGAGAGGGGGTCATTTTAATTACGGAGCTACCGACTAAGTTCCGTGTTCCCTTTGACAGCCATGACATAAGCAGCCTAATAATGCATTTCTTATTTATTATGTTAGCTCATATCGTCATGTGTGGTAGTAAATTTAGAAACATAAAAAAAAACCTTATTTGGCAAACCTTCTTAACATATATTTAAAATATAAATATAATCAATATTTGAATTTGAAGTAAACAAATTTTCGCCCTTTCAAAATTAATCATATTTTTAACTCAGTATGTTTATATGGTAATATCATTCGGTTTTTTGATAAAGTTGGACGGCCTGATACCTACATAGAGAAGCTTCTAGTTTGTTCGTTTGTTGATTGTTTTCAATTGTTTTCCTGGGTAATCTGGTTTGCTCTCGTCAGCTCTCGTGCTCTCTTCTCGTTCCCTGCCCTGGTGTTGGTCCTTGCCGCCTTTGCCTTCGACATTTTTGGAAATCGACTTGAGCTTATTTTACAATAATTTATTATATGTCGCTTTCGTCGATCGGCGTGCGAACTGCGAATTTCCTGATTCGACGGAGAGGTTATGTCAGGTTATGTGAAAATGCGCTATTTACGCGCAGATTGTTTAAAATCTAAAAAGTTTATAAATAGCATTTATAATTATATAGTTGGCGGCATCATCATCTGAGGATGAGCTGTCCAACAGATCCAGCAATAGGCGACAAGTATCATCCATTTCGAAAACGTGCTCAAGCTGTCAGTAAGTAAAGTTGTCACTTTGACAGATGAAATTATGTTCCTCGGCCGCTCTCGAATTCAACTGACCCCCTCTCCTACCATAGGAAGAAATATTTGATAGCGTCGTGTGTCGGTAGAAAAGATGATGCGCTGTACATTAACTTTTGATGTGAGCTTTGCGTGTGGCAGCAGCCTTAATAGTTTTGTCCGCATAAATACTCAATTATTTCAAGAAAGGCATACACATACAATATTTTTGTTATTTGTTTTTGGGGTGTTATGCCGTGTTGCGCTAACTCCTTCTTTAGCCAACGTTTCGGACAGCATTGCAGTGTCCATCATCAGGGCAGATGTGTTATCGTTGGCTAAAGAAGGAGTTAGCGCAACACGGCATAACACCCCAAAAACAAATAACAAAAATACTTTTGGCCGTGAAAATCTTAAATCATATTTGACATACAATATTGTATCGGTGATTCAGTCCAATAGTGTATTTGTATGGCTTTCTTGAAATAATTGAACTTTTTAAGGGCAAATTATTTTTTCATATTCATATTGGTGCAAATAAATGATACGTCGTAATATTTTAAAGCATATAACTTGAAAAAGGATTTTTTTCTTAAAATAATTAAATTAACGCCATCTAAGAACGCGTAGCTTATAACTTACGTTACGTTTACCCTTAATAATAGCAACGTATTTAGTGAATGTCGTTGTACATAGTTAAAAAAAATCAGAGAGCTTCTTCTCATGCAAATAACTTTAGTTTTTGTATACTATATACGTCAAAAAGGCGATCAAAAAATATTTTGTTCCGTGAATGAACCGTTTTGAGTCAGACTTTATTGAAACCTTTGAAGTAAACTATAATAACTTTCATAAAAAATCATATCTTGTTTCTTTTAACAACTTTTTAATAGTGATTTCTGCAATCTGAATTCAGTGCGTACTTCAATTGTTGAATTTCCTGAATGTAACCCATATTTCATTGTCCTGATAAAGTATTGTTTAGTAAGATTCTCACCAGTCGGAGGTCTGTCCTTAGGATAACATATTCTGAAGAGTCCCCTCGTCCTGGTGTAGAAGTAATACTTGGTGTTGAGCTGCTGAATCAGCGTCTGGGAACTGGCGTCATTGTTTTTCGAAGCAAAATTCTGGAAGAAAAGAAAAGAGTTATTAAAAAAATAGGTAACTATAAGCATTCCAGAAATCTTCTTATTCTACTTCAATTTTCACTACACTCTTTTCTATCACAACAGAGACAGGAGATATTGGATTGTGCCGATTGCCAATTTTCTGACCTCGAGAAAGCAGTCTCCATTTACAGATGATGGATCAGTCCGCAGTAGAATTGTAATCCTGTACTGATTATCATGAAAGCTACAGCTAACATTTAACTAATGCAATTAATCATGTTTTTTTAAATATATATTTTTTAATCAATATTAATTGATATAAAATGAACCAAGTCCCCCCACTAACGAAGGCCCAATAATGTATATTCGCGCAGTCCAGTACAGGTACCTACTACCCACTAAAAAACACGAATTCATTTAACAATCTTACAAATGAAGGAGAAAATATCTTTTGCGACAGTTTAGATAGTCGGTGGAGGGACCTAAAGCGTCGAGTTTCCTGTTATATATTATCAAAGCGCTCCATCATTGCACAAACAACATTTTCCGAACGGTGGTAGGGAGAATTCAAATATGTTCATGTTATTCGTAACCCAGAAAAGTTGTATTTATTTATGTCTATGCAATAGTAATGACAAGAATCGATTAGGCATATGTATAGCAAAAAAAATTGGTAGGTATTTAAAAATCATAAATTGAGAAGGTCGCAAACAAGTGTAATTTAGTTTTTGCAAGTTTTAGTGGCAGGTTGGGTACTTGTGCCACAGTTCCACTGATTCCGAGTAGTTCAACACAAAAAATATGAAAAACACACATCGTTATTCTGGGTACAGCATTCACCAATCTTGTCCGTCTGATGTGAATGCTTGATTCGTAGAATATTTTCGTTACTTTCAACTACTTGATCAATTAAAGCGATTTCACGGGCTTGCGATTTTAAGCCGAGTTCCCACCGTGAAATAAAACCGCGATAACATCGCCATCTGAAACACAATCGAGTGGCTTTTTGTAAACAGTCCATTCAACGATTCAACGATGGATTTGCTCTCAGCGATAAAACAACAAAGGGAAAGATTTCGCAACGGAGACAGGACGGTTGAAACGCTGGGTCAGGACTATCACTTTGAAAACTAGAATATTTTTCAATGACACCGATGCTTGTCGGACATTTTTACCATATCACCAGAAGAGACTAGATATATATTTATAGTTAAACCAGTGGAGTAGCAACGAAGGAATCCATTATGACGAACTACATAAGTTTAGGTAAAAGCTGTCCCCACGGGTCGGGAATTGTATTTACTCTACTGGCGTTCATACATTTATGTAGGATAATTTACTAGTAGTTTTGCAAATAGTAGACCTCGCGGCCAAAAACGTATGTTTCTAATTTTATTTTTTTCTTCTTAAATCATATTATAATTTGTAAGTAGATATTTTAATACCTATCTACTAAATTAATAAACACGATGATTCTACGATCCATCATATTTGGAAAAAGAATATTTATTGAACCACTAAAACGGGCACCATTTTAAACCGGCACTGGAACGTAACTAACAAATTTGCAGAAAGTCTAAATGCAAAACGCTCTAGTAGTCCGAGTTAAAACAGAACTTCTCTACGCTCAGTCAATTATCTTGGAATTTCGGCAACTTTGATGTTAAAAGTATTTCTCCGGCATATTTCTACAATTAGCGCCAATTTGTAAAATTATGGGCAGATTTAATATGTCGTCATAATATTTATTCTAAACATCATTTGACATGATGTCAGGATTTCAGGTGGACGGACGTAAAATAAAATCAGTTCACAGTCCTGGAAACCATTTATTGGATAACCAACACCTCTGGCAGATGTCACCCCAAGTGATGTACGTTTGGTAAATTAGCAAGGGTGGCCCGGTTCATCGGGTGAGGTGTGTTCAGATTTTGACGGCGGATGCACCTGTCGACCAGCAGCACGGTGGACCACTTTGGGAGGACCCTTTGACCTCTCCAGCTGTTCTCTCTCGATCCATAGTCTTGCACCGCAGCGGGAAGGATGGATTTATACCTACATCACTCCTGGACACACTGACCCCTAGATTCCTATCCACCCCTCATACATTTCCATCCCAGAACTTCCTCTCTTTCCTTAAAGACCTTCCACACAAAGCATCCCCTAAGATGACACTGGCCCTGAGGGAAATTATTTTCCTCGAGGCCTCATGCTATATTGAGAAAAATCATTAGGTGCATTTCGTAAATATTCGCTGATACTTCACGATAGCAATTCACAATTCGTAAAACAACAAACGGTTAAGGCGAAGCTTAATGCTAAATCACTATTTTGATTAATCTTTATTACGTATTGGTGTACATTATGAATACCAAAAATATGTTTTAGATAAATTTAAGGTTTTACTATCGTTTCGCTTGAGTAGAAATCAAATAAAAAAATAAATTACTTAATAAAAAATATAAATGTAAGCTGCTAAAAAAAAACATTTTTTCAACAGAAATGTATGAACGCGTAAAGGAAACAACCTTTAAAAATACAGTTTTATAACTAAGATTATCTGTGATAGTTTCACTTGTTTAACTTTGTTGCTTTCTTATAAAATTATTTACAAAATAAATAAAAACCAGTTTTGTGCTTGAAATCGAACGTTTCCAGACTCCGTTTGTCAAGCGATTTTAATGCCTATTACCGGTATACCAAGAATAATTATTATTTTTTATTAAAACACAAATAACTTAGTTTACATCACTTTATTTCGATACAAAATCTCAACATGTTTCGTGAACCAAGTTCACATCATCAGGAGCACAAGTATACTGTGCTCCTGATGATGTGAACTTGGTTCACGAAACATGTTGAGATTTTGTATCGAAATAAAGTGATGTAAACTAAGTTATTTGTGTTTTAATAAAAAATAAATAATGCCATCACAAAGTGAAAAGCAGTTAGAAGAAGTTTTCTTCGAAAAAAAAATTGATAATTATTAATACGGTATACCAAGAATATACATTGAGTCACTCTTCGGCTTATAAATTTATTCAGCTCTCTTAAACACGGTTATTATTTTTGTTTGATCAAATAAAAAAAATACCAACGGTTAAAAATAGCGACACGCATCTGATCAATGATAATCTTTTCCAAGGATAATTCCACCTTGTCCACTTTTAATTTTACTGTCCCATAAGAAAGACAATGGCAAGAATTTTACCTCAATTAACCTGGATATAAATACCTTCATAATAAGCCATTACCATTATTTAATCTTTTTAACTTTAATTAGGTTGCATATAAAACTTTTTTAATTACTGCGTGTAATCTATATTTAAAAAAAATGGTATTGAATTTAACGTTTGAGTGGTTTGCGGTTCGGTACGATATGGTTGAAGGTCTTCCATCCGGAATATCGTTGGACCCGTGAGAGTTGTCAGTTAATTTAGCTTGTAAGGATTAGAAAAAAATACCAACCTTAATCCGTGACGGCTAACGAACTGTCGATAAATGAAGTCGACAGAATTTGAAAAATAATCTATCAAGACCATTGACCGATGATCGCGACATGTAATATCAAAACAAACCAAATAGAAATAAAAATTGTGTTATTTGTATTGTGCAATAAGAATGTCTATAAAACCTGACCTATTTCTAAAAGCATTTTTCAAGGAACCATTCATAAATATTATTGTTTTGTTGAACAATGCAGATACATTTATTATCTGCCTACCTAGCACAATTGTTCAAGATAGCATTGTCAAGAATTTAGCACATTTTGTATATAATAATAGTAATTTGTAACATTTAACTACTTGAAAGAGAGAGTAGTAAAAAACAGTGTGCAATATAGTTGTGAATGAGGAATACGAGTAAGTATATAATAGGAAGGCAATTTCGTCTCTGTATGAGGGAAGTGTTGCATGTGTTAGGGTGAACTGCGGTGGTATGATATCACAAAAGGTGTTACACAAGGCTGCGTAATGTCACCGTGGTTATTCAATTTATACATGGATAATAGTATGCAAGAATTGAAAGAGGTGGGATTGGACGCGAATTTGAGTAATCTGAAAGTATGTTGCCAGTTGTATGCTGATGATGCAGTACTGATTGCGAACAGTATGGAAGACCTACAGTCTCTCGTGTCTAGGATGAAAGAAGTATTTATGAATAATGAGTTAATGATGAATTTAATAAGTCTAAAGTAATGGTGTTTGAAAGAGAGAATACGAAAACAGTGTGCAATATAGTTGTGAATGAGGAATACTTAGAGCAGGTAGATGAGTTTGTGTATTTAGGAAGTACGTTTAGGAGAGAAGGGAAGGCTGACAGAGATATTGAAAGAAGGGTAACTGCAGGAAACTCCATTGATGGAGGACTAGACGCACTTGGCGAAAACAAAAAAAAAATGTCCAAAGAAGCGAAGCTAGCAATCCACAATAGAATGCTAGTTCCTACCCTAAGGTACGGCAGTGAGGCATGGAACTGGCAGAGGAAGGATGAAAGTAGACTGAAGGCTGTAGAATTGAGATCCCTGAGGCGTATGTGAGGTAAAACCATGAATGATCGTGTGAGAAATGTGGAGATCCGCAAAGAATGCAAGGCTGATGTATTGAGTAAGATTAAGACAGTAACGCTTAGATGGTTTGGGCACGTAGAGCAAATGACCCCAGAAAGGAGTGAAAGGAGAATATATGACGCAAATGTAAATGGTAGCAGAAGAAGAGGACGCCCGAGGAAGTCATGGCACGATCAAGTGAATCAGATACTCGAGTCGGGCCATGTCAAGAGTCAGAATAACAGAAGAGTATGTATTAATGTGAATGAAGCAAGGATCGTGTGCCAAGACCGAGCTGTTTGGGCGGTCCGTCCCCTCTGCCTACCCATGCGAGGAAACTGCGTGATGGTTGGTTAGTTAAATACTGCCCGGCTTCGCCCGTCTTTTCAACTCATCTATCTTATTAAAAAAAATGGGACACTTTTTGTACAGTGAAATAGAATTTTCAAAGATACGTAGGTCAATTTTTATCAGACATGATAACGAAAATAGGTACCACACAAAATCTCATTACAATGGGCAGGATACATCGTTCTAAAGATGGACATCCAAATTATTAAAATTATTAAAAAAAAATGTTACCGGACAGCAAAGTGCCCATAACATTTTTTATTCCAAATGTGCTAAGGAATAGCTGGTTAAAGTTTGTCGGGTACGTGCCGATATACCCTGTATACATAATTCCAAATTTTTGATGTTGTTTAGTCCAAAACGATTATTTATTTAGTTTTATTATATTATGTTTTTTTGTATGAAGATTTTCAGGAAATTACAGTTCGCCCGTGCGCGGCACGGATTCCTGAAAAACTTCATCCAAAAAACAGAATTTTTGAAGTACCTAGATGTTTTCTGCTACAACATCAATGTTGCCATTTTTATAGTATTAGTACTCTAGTACACCCAAAAATCTCGAACTGCCACTGATGGTGTCCGTAAACTAGTAGTACTAGAGGAAAACTGGTTATTCTAAATCACTTTAGTAGTGAATTTTGCAGTGCATAAAATTATTTTTTATTTGAGATTTAATTTTTGAGTAAATCGAGTCAAAAGTTGTAAATTTATAAGTCAAATTTGAAAAAAAAACGGTCGCTAAAGGGTTACAATCAGTGTACTGTCTTTTAAAATGCTTAGACCTTGCTCGAAAAGCTTTTTAACTATTTAAGAAATGTAAAAATATATAAATAAACATCGAAACAATATATAAATATTTGGGATCTCGGTGTGATGTAGATTCAACAGTTTCCCGCTTGTACCACCATTTTCCGGACATCGTGTATAAATTGGACATGAAACAAGTTAAACGAAAACACATGAAAGCAGCTTAGATATGCCTTCACTAAACAGATTTGATGATGTTGCTGGTACAACGAACAGCATTTCAAATCAAAACTTTTATTACCTACCAGATGACATAAGCGGGAATCGAAGACGATTATTACAATCGTGGGATATTCTCACCTCTTTGCTTCTCCCTTCTCCCTCCTACTTACAAGTTAGTGGTTATCTTACGGCGCGTGAGTCAGCGGGTCCGCTCTGAGTTCGGTGCGCTAACCTCGGGTGCTAACCTAAGGGTACGTACACATTTGCGAACCGAAACGCGAACCGTACCACTAATTACGGGAAAGGAACGAATCAACTGCAAGCGGCGTTTCGTGCCATTTGCGGTTGCTTCGTTTCTTTCAGGGCTTCGATTATCGACGAAGTCATTCCACTCGAACAACGTTCGTGTAACGGACGAAGTTGGCCACATTATTTTATTTCATAACAATATGTTTTACATTTATAAAATGTGCCTACCCCACGCCACTGGCAAAATCACCACTCCCCGCCACTAGTCATTTTGTTCCAATTTTCGGCCCAGGCGCAGGCGGCCTGAAAACTTTGTCCCCGAACGGCTTCGATACCGCATCGCGCGTCTATCATTGCCGAGCGGATCGATGTTCAACTTTTTCTATGTAAAATTTACTAGGAAAAATCAATTTTTAAATGTTGCAAATGTCTGTATTTTACTTGAACATCCCATCGGCGGTAGTTAAATAAACACTATTTGCTATGTATTACCGCTGAGGAGATACTAAAAAAGCTGTTTTTCACATATATGTATAACCATTTTTGAACAATATTTTTTACCTTTTTTGCGTGTACAAAAATCCAGGAACCTCTTAGCATAGTGAATCTTATCTCTTTCTGAGCGCTATGTTACGGGGGACCTGGGAAAAATGCTAACTTAACGATATTTTACAAATTTGATCGCTTTAAGATCATTTTTACACATTTATTTACAAACTTTTCTTATTTTTTGTCGTATCTTGACACGTATCTAGTTGTCAAGATACACATTCTTATAACAACTATGTAATTGTTATTCATGTAAGCCTTCAAAATCTTTTCAAACTCGCAAATTTAAGCGACTACCTTCGACTATGCTACCGGCAAAATGAATATGCAACATTTTGCCGGGGCATATAAACACATAACTGGCGCGGATAGAATCCCCCACTACTTTTGGACTCGCAGCCCAATGTCGGGTGCGAGTCATGCTTATTGCATTTAAGCAGCCACATAAAAAATAAAAGTTAGTTCATCTTTACCACCGAAACCAAGCGTTTTATTTATCAACAAGTGACTCCTGCCCACCATCTGCCTCACCTCGCCAAGTCTTCTGCTCCAAACCTTCTGGTGTTACCTCTTCAAGACCAGCCGGCCCTTCTCTGGAAAACCGCCAACGCCAGAAGCGAGCAGAGACGAAAGCACACCCAGTGCCCAACATTCACCAAGCCTGGGTGCGGGAGGCAGATTTCATCATAAATATTTCTACTATCATCATCATCGGCCGTAAAGGAGCATTCTCATCGGTTGAAGACACGGTTTGGAACCGGCGCCTAAATCTACAGTCTTGTGCGGACTCCCGTCCAGTACAGTTCGTGTGAAATGGCTTTTGACGCTTGACGTGTGTATGTACCGTCGACGAGACTCAAGAATTAGAATGTCGACTAATGTACTTTCTTGACTGGATTGGAGAATCGATGCCCTGGAATTGAAACGAAAAAGGAGAATCTTGTAGATTTTTCTAGATAAACACATCTTTAATATTGGAACATTTTCATGGATGTCGTGGAAACAACGTAGGTACTACCTAACCTAACCTGTAACTAGTGGTGTGCATTAAGTTTTCTTTATATCACATATGTTTTAAGGCTTTCTGAAGATTACTATTTCAGGAAGGAGAGGTTTTTCTATAACCGTTCATTTAATTTATGAAATTATGAATTATCAAAAGGTATTCATATTTACTGACCACAAACTTGACGCACTTGACTTTATTGGTGTATGGTTCCCAGTTATATCAGACTCTTTGACTTGAGAATAAACGATTTTTGAATTGATGATTTTTAACTGCCATTGCAATATGTTCATTGTGTTGGAGCCTTGAAAAATTGAGAACGACAACGTGAATTCCTGTCACATTGAGCGACTAGAAATGAATTGAAATTACAATATAGAGGCTTTTCCAATAAGAGGTGTTATTTTGAATAGCCCGCTATTTCGGTAGATGTTACTTTTGAAGCTGTCATTTTTTGACATTGGACAAGTAAAAACTACGCCATTAATAAAAATGGAACGATACACGCTTCAACGACGCATTGAAATTATTAAAATTCACTTGAGTGAATCAAATGCAAATCACCTTGAGTGATGAGGCCCATTTCCACCTCGGTGGCTTCGTCAACAAGCAAAATTGTCGCATCGGGGGCTCGGAAAACCCAAGAATTATTGTTGAAAAGCCTCTCTATCCTCAACGTGTGACTTTGAGGCGCGGTTTATGGTACGGCGGAGTCATTGGACCTTAATTTTGTCTAAAATGAGGCTGGAGCAACAGTTAAGGTGAATGGATTGCGCTATCAAGAGACGATTAATGATTTTTTATGGTCGGAATTGGATGGTATTGATCTGGACAACGTTTACTTTCAACAAAACGGCGCTACGTGCCACACAAGCAACGAAACCATTGATCTTTTACGATTGAATATCAAAATAACACCTCTTATTGGAAAACCCTGTATAACAATTTTTTTGTCAGCAATGGTTTTTATGTCAGCCCATATTCCTTCCACACCGTAGGTACCTTATTCTACCCATATCCAGTCTGCCCACGTTTCCCTTGTAATCGGAAGAACAATAAACAATCGCCTGAATTTGTCCGGCTCTTGTCCCTACATCGTCTCTGGAAGGTGAAGACGATGACATGAACGCGCATTATACCCAAAACTTAATAGACTGGGATCCCAAAGCATCAAACCCTTGTCATCAGATACACAGACGAAACTACTTTGTAGCAATCATAGACGTTTATTAAGCCTTAAAAAGCGCCACTTGGAGGGTTCCGTACAGTCAAGGAAATAGTGAACGATTTTTTTGGACAAAATTACGTCATATTTGTCGGTCGATTAGTAGGCAGTCCAGAACTTTCGCCAGTCTTAAGGTACAAAAAAATGAGCACACGAATGAAACCAACGAATAACTATAGTCTATATCATCCCATAGAAGTATTCCCTGGACTGTCGACCGGCAGCCTGGGAGTTTTTTGTGCACGATTTAATTTTTTTTGTATTATTTTCATTATCTTGACATAGAATAATATCTTTTATGAAAGTGTGAAATTATTGAAGTTAATAAGTATGCCCGTATCCAACTTACAAGGAAATCACGATCTACACCTATACAAAAACCTACAGTCCGCCTCGGAACAGGAATACCTAGTGAAGAGGACTGCGAATAATATACTTAACTTTGTAATTATAATTGTCGTTAATAAAAAAAAAATAAAAAATAATAATAATAAAGCGCAACAAAACTTTGTCTTATAGGCCAGTCAATAAAGGTTCAAAATGAGGCTAACCCAAGCATTAATTCCCCCGTCGATGAAATTTTTGCAGTCACGTGGAGTATCATTTAGGGATGACGAATGACAAGAGATCCAACAAAATATTTAACGGGAAGTTAGTTATTTTTAGCAAAAACTGAAAAAAAAATATAACTCTCGCTGGAAAAGTATTTCTTTCGAGAACTCTTCACATATTGTTAGTATTAATTAATATCCACCTGATTAAATAGAAATCCAACAATATTTTGGTAGGTAAAGTGTTTTTTTTTTAAAGAGATTTGTTTTTTAATTCTATTGTTACCGGGAAAATTATTCCCTCCAATTTTTGATCACGGAGTGTCTTTATATTGGTGTTTGCTTTATTTAATCAAGAGATCCAACATTTTTTTCTTTTGGAACATGCTTTTTTGATATCAGTCAAAAATATCGCTCCGGAAAAATCACCCGTCCAATTTTTTTACGCCAAGTTGATGGGATAGCTATGTAAAAACGATTTCTGCAAAGATCCAACAAAATTTTGAACGGCAACCTATTTTTTTTAATTAATTTCGAACGCACGCTCATTTCGCGTGATTTTTTGATGAACGGGAGCCCGCGGGGTAAGGGGAGGGGTGGGGCTAGTCGCACGGGGGGATAGCGAGCCGTTCGGCGCGGGATATAGCTGACCGCTGCCCGCGGGGTAAGGGGAGGGGTAGGGCTAGTTCCATTCGGGACTACGCTACGCGTTTGACGGCCGCTTCTAGAGTCTGTGTAAAATTAACAAAGGGCAAATTGCATGGTTTATTGACAACGCTTCGTATAACTGCTTTCGATTCGAGCTTTTAAAACCACAATTCCTTATGGATTAATAAATCCAATATGGACTTTTTGTAAATTCCATTTTTATTCGAAAAAGAATCTGAACTCATCAATTTTATCAATAAATTGATTACACTTTTCAAAAAACTTTTTTTACATAGTTACATTGAAAAGAAAAAAAACATGACAATACTTCTATTAAAATCGAAAATAAAGTTGGCAGTTAATAAGTTAATAATTAATAACACAATTCTGAAACGAATTTATATTTGCCCTGAAACCGGGTAAAAACCATAAAAAAATGTTGCTTTATGATAAGGGTTGGCACATTCAACGATAATTAAAATACATTTTTATTAATAATTTAATTCATAACAAAACATAACACACTTTGGTAAATTTGATTTGATTTGGTAAAATTTGGTAAATTTGGAATTCCGCTTCACGGTAAATATGGAATGTTTATTTGAATTGATACTTGAATTTAGTTATATTATTACTAAAAGTGACTCTTAATGTTAAGGAAAACCTAAAAAAATATACACTTCAAATTTTTATTTCGTTTTAATTATTTCACATATACGATAATACACCGGTCGTCAACCAAAATCATAACGCCATATTACATTTGTTCGCGAGATTTCAAAGCAACTACAAAGTAATATGTCATTTGCTGGAAATACCAACCAAACAAAATAAATCTGAATCCTAGTAAAAAAGCGAAAGTATCTCCTATATTCTTCTCCCTTCCACGTACGAAAATTATTGCAATACGCCTAGAAACAAAACGATGTTTACGTTATTGTTCCTATAAGTATGTTTTTTATGTACCTGCCTACTTGTAGACGTAAAACGAGATCAGTTGACTGTCGAATTGTGTGTGATGATAACAAGTAATATGTTTTGATTTCTGTATTTTTGTACTGAATTGTATGCCACTCAATTTCAGACTTTCAATCAGTTTTTATTTGGCGCATGGATTTAAAATTACCATTGAGGCAAGTACCTGCAAACATTAAAATAAATAAATATAATATATATTTATTTCAAGCTTATTCCAGGTGAACGGGTCGGATATACAAAAGTGGGATAATAATAATGTAGTTCTTATAATTTCTTTAAGAACGTATCTCATTGCCCCTAAAATAATATATTTTACCTAATTTTGGAGTAAATATGTAGATAGTTTTACGAAGAAAGATAATAATAATTTTTATTCTGGGATTCAGTTTGCCAGCAAAAAATTTCTATGCAAAAAAAAAAAAAATCGAGTGGGACTTTTTATTTTTGGTATTGTTTAATGATGTTTGTCGTTTTTTATAGGAAAAAGCAACATATTGAATAGCCAAGATGTCTTCCAGAAAAAGGACCGAACTTTGGTGTTACTTTTCTGAAGTAGATGGAGGGATGCATTGCTCCACAATTTAGAAATGGGAGTTAAAAAATAAACATCCGACTATTCCTCTCCAGGTCCAGCGCCCTGCGCCTTCCGTGTCCTTTGCGGCACCCATCTCAACGATTTTATTAGTGACTTGTAAAATTACTTTTTATTTTTGTTCGTAAAATAACATATTTATTATAAAGTTTGTAATATGTTTATTTTGTGTAACGACATATTGTTTTTTACTAAAGTTACTCCAAAGCTCTCCTCGCTTTAAGAACTCTGTGCTATAAAGTGTAAAGCTTACAAATACAGGTTTTCTAAGTAAAGTTATAAATGTACTTCTGCAATGTACAAAATAAATCCCTATATTTGATATTTTTTGTGTGTTTATTTAAAATGTTTTTTTCAAAACGAACACATTTATGTGAATGCGAAAAAATGGTTCATTGTTGCTTTCTTTAAGTTTCCTAAATGTGAGCAATCTAGGTACAAAACCAAAATGAAGTGTCGAATCAAGGAATTAAATGAATAAATTCGATGAATTAGTTCACTTGACCAGGTGAATAAGAATGAATTGATTCATTATTGTGAATGAATCTGCCCATGTCTAGTACTAACCGAAGCCACCGCGTGGAAAGGCTCGGTCATTAGTCCGCCGTTTCCCATAGTCAAGCCTATTATTCGATCCCCTCCCATATGTTTTCTTAAATACATTGGCATCAATATTTTAAATTATGACAATAGTAGTGAAAATGATTTGCAAAGTGAACAACCATCTTCTTCAAAAAAATCCAAGTTTGCAGCGTAATTATTTCATCCGAATTAATTCAACAAACCTTTTTTGAAACACAGATTTTTTTTAAATATTAACAGCTAATTTAATTTTTTTCCTCGCAATTAACACATTATGTGGGACATGTTATTTGTTTTATCTAGATTCTAGATAGTATGAAAATATTTCTTATGATCTTATTGTGAAAAAAATGTGTATTTTAAAATGTAGTTCTATTTCTATATTTTTTCTATCTTCTGTTTCTATAATAACAAAAATAATATCAACCTTTGTACCTTATTTTATAGTATTTTTGTTTTATTTTTTGGTCAGTTAGTAAATGATCTCTAATTTTAGTTTCGCAGAGTAATGTTTTTAAGGTGTAAAACTTTTTTTCATATTATAATAGATTTTGATTCAACAATAAAAGGTTAAAAATAAGAACTGATCCCAATTGTTGTCATTGTATTGTAGTTACCTATAATGTCTTATAATTAATATTATTATTCCACACTAACTACACCCATTTAATTTTCTGTCACATAAATAGGCAGTTGTCAAAATAATGAATTGGTTAAAATAACATTATATTATGCAAGTATTTTAAAATTAAAATTAATATTATAGAAGCTTTACGTCTCTTTCATTGGTTTTAACAACGCTTTCGGAAATGCCTGTTTGTGTTGCTTTTTATTGAGAATTTGAGAATTATGAAACAACCTCATTTACAATGCCACAATAATTTAAAAATATATATTGAGTTTGTTTATATTGCACTTCGCATATAAACCACTAGTAAAATTTAATTTAATTCTATGGTTACTATAAAACACCTTTACAGTAATAGAAACAGATTTTGTTTAAAACATTCATTCTTCCATTGAGGTATAATATTCAATGCATTTTTCACATTTTCGGACAACCAAACACAAAAAACATCAAGTCGGCTTCCCACCCCTCCCCAAGTCCCCACCGCGGCTTACTCGGCGGGCAGCGGTCAGCTATATCTCGCGCCGAACGGCTCGCTTGCCCCCCGTGCGACTAGTCCCACCCCTCCCCTTACCCCGCGGGCTCCCGTTTATCAAAAAATCACGCGAAATGAGCGTGCGTTCGAAATTAATTTTAAAAAATAGGTTGCCGTTCAAAATTTTGTTGGATCTTTGCAGAAATCGTTTTTACATAGCTATCCCATCAACTTGGCGTAAAAAAATTGGACGGGTGATTTTTCCGGAGCGATATTTTTGACTGATATCAAAAAAGCATGTTCCAAAAGAAAAAAATGTTGGATCTCTTGATTAAATAAAGCAAACACCAATATAAAGACACTCCGTGATCAAAAATTGGAGGGAATAATTTTCCCGGTAACAATAGAATTAAAAAACAAATCTCTTTTAAAAAAAACACTTTCCCTACAAAAATATTGTTGGATTTCTGTTTAATCAGGTGGATATTAATTAATACTAACAATATGTGAAGAGTTCTCGAAAGAAATACTTTTCCAGCGAGAGTTATAATTTTTTTTCAGTTTTTGCTAAAAATAACTAACTTCCCGTTAAATATTTTGTTGGATCTCTTGTCATTTGTCATCCCTAAATGATACTCCACGTGACTGCAAAAATTTCATCGACGGGGGAATTTTTGCATACCTCAAACTCTTTATTGATTGGCCTATTAGCAGTTTTAGCACATCACATGTTTGCTTCATTCCTTAAGAGTTATTATTATCCATTAGAGTTCCAGGCAACAGCTTGCCGTGGTGGTAGCCAACCTACGATAGTAGATGGCACCAGAAGAAATATGAAGCATCAAATCTAGAGCCATATGCCTACATTTAAGAAGTTTAAAATGAGATGTTCATTAGAAACTGCCATGTAACTGATTCAGCGAAATAAAACCCGTTAAATAACTTCCGAGAAAATTGCCAGCATAAATACCTACACAAACACAAAACGCGTAATTTATATTCATCACACATACGAATGAAAAAGGAGTTAAAATCACGGTAATCAAAAAATACTCCAAGAGATGGCACTCCATTACTGGAATTAAATCCGGTTACAAAATCGCAAATAATAATAATTATGACATTAAATCCGAATAAATAATTATTTTTAATGAAAGTTACCAAATTAATTATTAATGATAATAATTTACAATTATGTGATGTATGCTGATCTGTTACCTGTAAGCAGTAATTAAAATTATGCAATCCGTATAAAATTTTGTAT
This sequence comes from Hesperophylax consimilis, assembly GCF_061612785.1. Taxonomy (NCBI): domain Eukaryota; kingdom Metazoa; phylum Arthropoda; class Insecta; order Trichoptera; family Limnephilidae; genus Hesperophylax; species Hesperophylax consimilis. The sequence continues at coordinate 22,905,001 of NC_142847.1, forward strand.
TAATTTATTACCGTACAGCTGTGAGCATTCACTTGTGGTGTTTTAAAACAATGTACCTACCTAGTTTTCAAATTATTAACGTGTTGAATTGTACTTTGTATCGTTCATATTGCACGGTAAGCACTTGTCTATTGAAAAGTAATTGTTACGAATCTAAATAGAAATAAACAAAGGCGAATGGGGAAATAAATAATTATGAAACGAATCATTTAAAACAAAATATAAATAAATAAACGTGAACATATATTTAGCACGTTTTGAAACGAATGATATTTATAGCATGTTTACTTGGCTAAAAATTCGAATTCTTGCAATGGCTTCAACTATGTTTTTTAACTTTCAATCCTTCTTCCGGCTCATGCCCAATCGAGGGTGAGAGAGTCCAACCGATTTCGGGTAGTGTCACGTGCCTGCGATTTCGGCTGACCAGGAGCTACGTCACTGGTGAGAGAGTCCAACCGATTTCGGGTAGTGTCACGTGCCTGCGATTTCGGCTGACCAGGAGCTACGTCACTGGTGAGAGAGTCCAACCGATTTCGGGTAGTGTCACGTGCCTGCGATTTCGGCTGAGCAGGAGCTACGGCACTGGTTATGATATTCAAATCTACCGATCTCTAATATCGTTTTATCGTTTTACTATAGTTTTATTAATTAATAATGCGAACATTATATGAAGATAATATCTTACTTTCAAGGTTGATCTAATTTCATTGTTGAAGCAAAAAATTGTGAGTGACAAGCCATTTTGTAGGATGCACGCGCATTTAACATCAGCTCTGCGTTTCCTGATAGTTTAAAGGCTTCTCGGCATTATTAGTCTTTTGTGGTTACTTTTGTGGTTGAGTGGGTTTGCGTGTAAGCCGAGAGATAGTAATAATTATAAAGCGATTGGTTTATTAGGTATCATCTTCTACTGTCAGACACTAAGGTACGTACCAACTAATAAATTGTAAGGGCACCTGATAAGTTATATCTTTAAATAGTATACAATAATGTCGCTTCCGCGTCTGTCTGTTTGTGCGCTTAGTACTTCTAAACTACGCAACGGATTCTTATAGGGTTTTCAATATCATTTAGAGAATTTTTTCCGGAAGGTTTATATATATGATTCATCCATATTATATTTATAGAAAGTAGATAAAAATCGAAGTTTTGTAATTAAGTATTAAAAAACATAATTTTGGGCGCTTACATTACTAGCGCTGGTTAAACCTTATGAGATACATCAAAATAATGTTACTACGGAATTGTATATCTTAAAAAGGCCTACACAAAAATCCACGACGGTATATGTCTATCTCCTATGGACTGTCAGATTTTTGTAAATGTTAGCTCAAGTAGTATGTGCCACACAACTCGCATAACTTACACCAAAATCAACCAACGTTTATATTCCATAAGTCGATATCCGTGTCTGTCTGTTTGTGCACTTAGTTCTTTTAAACTACGCAACGCAAGCTGTCGTACCCTTAAATTAAATATACCAATCCTAAGAGAAAGTCCAGTTATATTCAATTTTTCAATTAAGTCCTAAATCCTGTATCTAAATTTCGCCAATAAACAATTAGATAATGTTAATTAAGTGTTAATCTCAAGTGACCTACCAGGTAAGTATTGTACTGTATATTTTCTCCATAAATAGTTAAGTAATAACATAGATCACTGTAGAAATGTATTATAAGTATGTACAGCGCCCTTGAGGTGTTTTTGCACAAAAACGGCGCTATACAAGTCATCCAAGTATTATTATTATTAACGGATATAGATAGGGTTCTTCCTGAAGGTTTATAAATATAATACATGCATATTATATTATAGAAAGTAGAGAAAAGTTGATGTTTTATAATCAAGTCGTAAACATATATTTCCGTGCGCTTACATTGCTAACGCTGGCTAAATCTTATGAGATCATCACAACCTCAAAACTTTTCCGCAAACTAATCATAAGTCCCCGAGCAAAGCCAGGTACAAGTCATCCAGTATTCTAGTTGACTAGAATAATTCTTTGGGTATAATTTGGGTAGAGCAGGAATACGTGACAATGTTGAATTATAAGGGATGGAGTTTTGGGTTTGCTACTCATGTGGGATTATTGTAACAATATTACACCTATGTAGGTGTTCCAGGCATTCTTGGATATTGACGTTTAATATGTAATTTTATATGGCATTTCTACTCTTTAAAATAAAAATAAAAAGTCAAAACTGAAATGGTTATTTTTCATACGAACTAAACTTCTAGTTCTACGATAAAATTGACGGAAATGTAATCTATACGTTTAATATTATAATAATATTTTTTTAAAACTGCAAAACAAAGCATTAACACTATTGCATTTAAATGTTGCCAGGAAAATAATATAATCTACACGTTCACATATTGTGAGTTGAAATTATTGAGCAAGTGCAGCTGTATTTGTTTGAAAATGTGCAGCCAGCACAAAAATATTCTTAGGTCAATGTCAATTACTAAAAAATCGAGAAATCGTTATCATTATTAGAAATATTCAGTTTGTTTAATATTTCTAATAATGATCTACAAAAAAAAAATAGGTGTTGAAATCGGACAAAGTCGAGAAATAACTACGAATCTACCAAACCCAGAAACAAATAGTTTGGTGTGGGTTGTTGTATGAAAACACCCTCGCAAATATCTGTCACACCCATTCCAAACTCAAATCCCCTTTCCTAAGTGTACAGGTTTATTCCTGTTACCTGAATCACGTCTGAATCACTTTGCGGTGACCGCGTCTACCTGAGATGAACCCCCCCCCCTACGCCCCCTTTCTCAGCCACCACCTCTGGCGAAACATATGACTGGTCTCAGGGTAAACAACATCTCGAGATAATATTATTGTGCGGTGGGAAGGACGAATGATTTTACGTGGCTTGAGAATCTAAGTGAGAGGAAAATAATTGTAAATTCTTCACGTTTTCTAGGTATTATTTCTTTGTGTTCTATTATTTGACGAGATGTTTGAGTCGATTACTAAAATGTATTATACTTAAAGAGCGAATAGCGACAGAAAAAATATTTTTTCGATACCTCCAAAAATAACGAAGTTATGAGCTTTCAAAGTGAACTTGGGTAAAACGTATGCAATAGTGTCTTGTGACGTCACACAATTCGTAATTCGAGTAGTAGTGCTGCAGTAAGGCCGCGTAAGAACCGCGATGTCACCATAGAGCTACAATTAAAGGCGCTACTGCTATAAGCGGTGCGCGTAGACCGGATTCGGTAGTTTTAGTTAGAGCGTTGGGAGAGTTGGAGGTCAGCTGAAGGCAAAAAAGCAGAACCTATTTTTTCGCTTCATCTCTCATCTAAATATAATACATCAATAGATTTGGCAAGCTTTTCGGCCGGTCGCAAATATTAACATATTGACGGCTCATTTCTTTGATACTAATTGTTGTGTTCCAAAAAAATTAAAATAAAAACCACAGAAGTTTGTAAAAAAATCGGCATTATTTTGTCAAACATCACTCTAAAAATAGGTATTTCGTCCAAAAAAAATTTGCTTTGCGGTTAGTTGTGTTTTTGAATGCGAACACTGACTTATATTATTTTTAAATTTTCTGTTTTGTTGTCAGATGAAAAAAGAAGAAAAATGTTTTATTTATTATCATTTTATGTGTAGCCTTATCTAAAACAATAAATTGTTAACATTTCTTTGAAACAGTAACTGAACCCTCCGGTTGGTAAAATTAACGTTATTTTCCAAGACCTTTTTTCAAGACAAACATTCCCGGGTTACGAATAACCTGACAATATTTTTAAATCTTCTACTACCAAAACAGAAAGCGGAAAACGTTGCTTGTGTTGTGTTTGAGGACTTAGCCAGCCGAGGAATTGAATACAATACGCCTGGATGGGACCCAAACAACCCAACTCAGCCACCGACCCGATCGCCATTCCTTGCAAAAAAACCTTTCCATTGGCAGAATTGGCATCACCTTCTATAATTGTACTGGTGACCGGATAAATCATCAAAATGATAATTCATCACATATTTAAAAAGTTATATAAAGTCATGAAAAGTGATGAAACAAAAAATTATTAAATGAGTTATGTAGGTTAGGTTAGGTTAGGTTTAAATTTTTTTTCATCGTTTCTAATGACTTTATATAACTCTTTAAAGGTGTGTTGAATTGTCACTGTGTTGAGTTATCATGGAACCAATTGTACTATATATATCTTACGAAAAAAAGAAAGCTAGTATTCCACTAGTCTTGGAGATGGGATTTGTCAGATCGTTAAAAAAAACCAACGTACACATGTCATTGACGATCGTACTCTTCCTTCGCACTCGTCTTGTGTGAAAACGAAAAAGACAGAAGATACTAGAAAGACGACGTTACGTACGACCTTTCTCTGGGATTGGTATACATCCTTGTAATGATGTGTATATTCCCAACAACATCGGAAACATACGGTATAGCGTGGAGGCATAAAAAAGGATTATGTATTAAATTTGAAAGCAGATCATCTCATTCATGGTCATTTTACAAAGACCACTTGTTAAAAAATGACTTAATGTCAAGGTTACACATATTAAGTTCAGTTTACATACTCGCGCCAACAATGGCTAACAGAATACAAAGAAAACCAGAAGAGCTAGTTAGCTAGCGTTAACACGAAAAAACGTAATATTATGCAAGGCGCTCAAGTGTATTCTAAGGAAACAAAACCGCTAGGTTATTTACATACAAGCCATCAATTCACAATATCTCATCAGTAGGTAAATAATGTGCACTTTTATGCAAGCATTGTAAGTGCCCGTTATTGCATGTATTGCGATGCTCTGTGCATTAGATTAGCTGGAAAAAATTCTAGTAAATAGCATCACGGTAAATGGGGAATTTATTCCAAAATTTAAAAAAGTCAAATTAAAGGTCAAACTAATCAATCACAACAATCCAAAAAAGCCACAATTATAAATAGGCTTAGGTATTTGTGTTATTGTGTAGACAAAAATTCCATCCAAAAAACTCAAAATTTTACTTGAGTTACACATTTAAGTGTCGTAAAGGTAAGACTTGTTGGTCCCAAAAGAGAGATTGCGCCTCCGGCAGACATAATAGGTAATATTAGTCGGTACATACCTCCAAGATCGCCAAGGAAGTTAATAATTTTAGATATACCCATCACAGAAAAATTATTTAGAAAAAAAATACTGCATGCGAAATTTATGTGCTTATTTCATTTTGAACATGTGTAACCAAAAGGACACACAAAGGTTACTGATTTGAATATTATAATGTGGACTTTTGGACAGCTTGGGCCCAGACCGAAATACAAACCCCTAAAATAACAAATAGATAGTATCTATAATGAAAATGGAGAAAAATTATCGGAAAATCAATTCACTAAAAATAAGGTTTCAATTTTATATCACAGAAGGAACATACAACTGTATTGCAATAAGCGAAATAAAATAAGAATAAAAACAAACGTATAGAAACGCTTAAATAATTATGAAACATGAATGTTACCAACAGCACGCAGTAAAAAACTGTACTTTTTGCTCCGCAGTAAAAAACAATTAATGTGTGGAAACACAACCAACCTTCCTCGGAAGATTATAATTATATGAATATAAATTATACATAGAATATTATCATCAGAAGATCCAGAGAGTAATTACTTAAATATTTTAATGAAGTAGGAAGGCAACGCTTGAGGATAGTTTCGGAAGCATACCCGTGGAACATAAAGCACGCTTCAGTCATTTTACAGCAATGTCACCTCTTGTATAACGCTTCTAAATACATGTTCAAACTGCAAAGGTTTAGTTGTTAGAACAGTTACGTGTCATCACGGATATCTTACCGATTCATATGTAACTCAACGTCATCTGCGCTACAATCCTTGAATCCTGTCCGATTCCTTATTAGAACACTTCCACTCCTACCAGTCTTCTGCCGTTTCCCTCCAGTTCCTTATCTCTAAAGGCTAAGTTGACGACGTCCATTCCAACCAGCCATCTAAGTCGGACACTTCTTCATCCTGCCACTTCTTCTTCCATTCGGCTATGTGTCTATGATCCGGTAGAACCGTCCATCGCGAGGTCCATCTGGCATCTTTTCTTACACAACTCAAAATATTCAACCTTGGAGCTTCCTCTAAAAAAAATCCCTTGCATTACGTTACAAAATATGAAACAACATAGGTTAAGCTGTTAATTATAATTACGTAAGTTTTTTTTTAAATCTTTGAATCACTTTTGCAAAATATTTCACAAAGATCTTGCGGTTCAACAGAATCTAAGTGAGTTTATAGTTACGTAAAAACTGTTAGTAACTAGCAGCTGTTTTTATAGCCGTAAATAAACAAAGAGCAATGAATCGTAGCCTTGAAATGAGTTCACTTGTAAACTTGTGAAATACATCATTATTATTTATTGAATTGGAAGTTGCGATGGTAATGCTTCTGAAAAACTGTACTGATAAAATCTTGGTAAATTTTTGCTACTAGTTCTACCGTGCAGTGGAAAGGTTAGGTGTCAGGCACAATGTATAGAAAGTCCGGAATTGAAATGCCGCGATATTCAATCACAGACGACACGTTTAGCACAGAGAAATTTGGCAACACCACATTTGAGGAGCAAGGAGAGGCACAAAGAATTGGGGGAGTAACAAGATAAAAGGATCAAGCTATCACAAACATTCCCAAAACTATGTCAAACAACGTCCCATTTGAATTATTATAGTCTCTCCCCATGGCAACACTGAGTATTTCCACTAACGAATAGAATAAACTGAAAACTCTCATAATCAAGGAACTGACCTCTCTCCCATTAAGAATTGTTTACGTTGCATACTGCAATTCAGACTACAAGTAAAACCAAAAAGATTTACAATATAATCCGATAAGAGTTACTGGCAAAAAATCTCGTCAATAATACTAAAATATTCAACAAAAACTCAACAAAAAATTAGTTATTTCGTTTCTGTACCTACGTTTCGGAGACAACCTTGACTCCGTAAAATATGCAGCGCTTACGTAACGTCCGCTCATCGCAGAGTAAAAACAAAGCTCCATCGAATACACAATGAGAGGAAACACGGATGATCACCGCTGAGATGATGCGGCACGGTCGGACGGGCACGACAAAGCCAAAGAGCTGGGAATCGATAATTCGGCGAGCCTTTGTACATATTTTAAATTATAATTGATTGATATGTGCCAGTTGCGCTTGGTATTTGCGAGAATGGCAATGTAAACGGTGTGAAAAAGCACAAATCGAGGGTTATTTCACAGCCTTCCGCAGAAATATATTAACTGAAGCAGTAAAATCTTTGAAATATTGAGTTAGGCGCCATGAAATTTCCCTAGAATTTTCTACGCCTACTTATGTTTTCAGCTCGGAGCGTCAGTTTCATGGTGAGATATGGATCATTCAAATATCCATCAAATCGACCATCGTATACCACGAAATACTCAAAAACGGTGAGGAATTCATGAAATTTGTATCATTAAATGCACAAATTTTCTCTAGCAATGCCATTTCCATCATGAATTCTTGTACTTTGGAAAATCCGCAATTGTTTAGGAAATTGTATGACAAGAGTTGGCATGCACGTAATGTACTTCTTGACCTGTAATTGATGGTTCAATGTTATCAGGGTAATTCAATTATGATCAAAGATCAACAAGACAGTGGGGAAGAATCGCTAACAAAGGTCCCCGGTCTCTGTGCGTGTTTCCGAGAAAAGTCCCATAGTAATTAAATCCGGATTCTCGATGACGAGATGACTCGGTACTTGCCGCAAGAGCAAGGTTATAAAAACTAGAATAACGGTAGGATAATAACTTATCAATAACAGAAAAATTACCAAATTATCGCAAAGTAAAACTACTGAATTGCAAATAATATACAAAAAACAACAAAACTTCCAAAAATGTTGTACCTAATGCTTCATCTATTAAGGCGAAGCTTAATGCTAAATCACTATTTTGATTAATCTTTATAACGAATTGGTGTACATTATGAATACCAAAAAAATATGCTTTAGATAAATTGAAGGTTATACTATCGCTTCGCTTGAGTAGAATACAAATAAAAAAATAAATTACTCAGTAAAAAATATAAATATAAACTACTAAAAAAAACATTTTTTCAATAGAAATGTATGAACGCGTAAAGGAAACAATTTTTAAAAAATACAATATTATAGCTAAGATTATCTGTGACAGTTTTACTTGATTGACTCTTTTGCTTTCTTGTAAAATTATTTACAAAATAAATAAAAACCACTTTTTTGCTTCAAATCGAACGTTTCTAGACTCCATTTGTCAAGTGATTTTAATGCCTATTACCTACAATATAAGGTATACCTACCAAGAATATAAACATTTTTGGCTTGTAGCTTCCTCTTAACACAGTGTGCCAAAAAATCCACCGCGGTTTTCTGACATTTGTACCCGTAGTGTGCCGACGAATCCAGCGTGGATTCGCTAACCCCACTTTCCCGGGTTTTATTGTATCTTGTTACGTACCGGCATACTAAAAATAAAATTATTTGCCTGGCAAGGAACTGTAATAATATTATTCAAAACTCATTTTGTTTGTATTTGTAAAAGTGAAAAATACTTTGGATGTTGAAAGCCATGCTTAGGTACTGTATTTATTTACAAGAATAATTTCGCATTTCTTATTTTATATAACATTGGAGAAAAAAACATTTCTGTGAATATATGTAGCTATCCTGCGGAAAATACATGAAGGGACGTATACATTTCCGAACCGTAGCACGAATTACGGGAAAGAAACGTATCGACTGCAAGTGGCGTTTCGCGCAATTTGCGGTTGCTTCGTTTCTTTCCCATAAGTTAAGGTTCAGTTCGGCAGTTCGGCTCGCGGATGTATATCTACGTAGCATAAGACAGATTATTATTATTTTTTTTTTTTTAATATTTGTATGTTTTTTACAATAAATATACAATTATACATATTATACAGTGTTATCAAGGTAAATAATAATAGCTTTTCCTCACCATAAAGAGACAAGGCTCTTGTGTTTGGTGAGTGAATCCTAGCTCAATTATATACATTTCTTCATTTTACAAAAAATTAAAACAGCTTCGGTCGGCGTACGGAGGGAGATTGGCATTTTACACCTAGCACACTAATTTTTGAATTACGCTCGGCCGAGACAGTGCATTCGGCCGAGTGCTCGGCTGATGTGTCAATACAGTTAGCACTAGTTATAATAGCGGGCGAGTGATTCAGGCGAGACAGTGGATAGAAGCAAGGCCAAATGACTCGGTCGAGTAAGAACCCCCTCCACATATGCAGGTGTCATACTCAAATCGGCGCTTTACTCGCTCTCTAATCGGTCAGTGCGATCAGCTGAGTCAGTCAGTAAAAGAAAAAAAATATATAATTTTTGACGTATTTTGTATAACAAACTCTCATTATTTTTCTATTTTTCATACTTGGCGTAACCATGTCAACGGCATTTTAAACTAATCTTAACAAACTTACTTGCCCTCTGTCTTTTCTACCATGTGATTACCTCATTTCTCCAATACGTTGCTCGACCGAGTAACAAAGCGAGTGACTCGGCCGAGAACTCGGCAGGTGTAATTTAGCCTTAAGGATAACCTACTAGGTCGCGGGAGGATGGCATTCCTACCTACGCTTAATTGCTTTTGTCTATATATAATACATATATTAATTTAAAATTATTCTTAGTTCCTAATATTTTTCTGATTGAATGGTTGGGGAACAAAAATTAACAAAAAAGCTTCCTTCGATAAAATAATAAAAATTAACAACTTGTTGTCTTGTCTTTGTAGGATATTATGTGAATATTTCAAAGCTACATATTGATGAGGTGTGTCTGATGTTAGCTGAAAATAGTGGATTTCTAAAAGAAACTTTAGACAGAAAAATCACTGTCTAGGTCTAGGTGTCTTTATAGTAAATATTAAATCAATCAAACACGTTGGCATGTTAACACAGTTAGATGTATACGAGTCAGTGAAAATAAATACAACTTGAATAATACCTACTTACCTTCAGATAAATTAATGAAATACCTTCGATATATCGAATAAGCCAATTAAGTTAACGGAGATATCGTCCTTACCTGAAACAAATAAACAAACAAATCACAATTAGTAAAACAATAGGCATATAGTAAAAAATATGTAAATTTGCATAATGCAGAGGTTCTAGTTCTGCCAATAACATCGATTGTATTATAAACTGAGGTGAAAGATAACTCAGTAGATAGAGTTCGACTTCCACCTACTTACTCTCTTCAGAAAGGTTATGCTTAATTAAAAGGTTCATTTATTATACATACTACTTATAAACCTCTCTTGCATATTTTTATCAGTCACCGTTTCAATCAACGCTTAAACAGATTCAAATATTAATAAAATAATTAAAACACTTTGTTTTTACCACGATAATCTTTATTTTTTATATAAAGTCATCATGTTTCGAGAACGATGTTCTCTTCAAAAGGTCTAACTGAAAACCACTAACATTAGTGTAAAATTTTAAAACCAGTATTTATGTCAAATGAATTGTTGAATTCAATTAGATGGTTAGCAAATTCCGAATAATTATTGCTATTTAGACATAGAAATATTAGAAATTAGGAAAAATGTCAATAGAAATTTAAATATTATTAATAATCAAACTAATTTTGTGAATAACCCTGTCTTAAACGTATTTCCATTGTAATTTTTTGTCTTTGATCTTCTAAGCACCTCCCCTTTCCACCTCTCACCCCTCCCCTCAACCCCCCCCCCCACCCATACCCATAATTTAGTTTTTAGTACATTAATTGTCCTGATGAAGAGAACATCGTTCTCGAAACATGTTGACTGTATATAAAAAATAAAGATTATCGTGGTAAAAACAAAGTGTTTTAATTATTTTATTAATAAAATGGTGCCACAAAGTGAAATTGCAAAATTTGAAGAAGAGATTCAAATATCTTCTTCAAAATGACAAAATATGCATTTACACGTCTTGCTTCTATAATAATCATTACTTAGAGAAATAAAAATTATGGTTGGTCATGAGATTTCATTGTTATCGATTCGGGATGCTACTCGTGAAGCGACAAATCTGTTCCCAGCATCCTTACAGGTTTGTACAAGTTAAAAACACCGGTGGCAAGATCGCATCGCTTCCCAAGATATTCTATTGTGTGGAACCAAGGAGGGGTCCGGAATGTAAACTTAAGCTCAAATAGATGCCCTTATTTAGTTAACTTCATCTAAAATTCTGAGTTATCATCGGTATTATGTAAGCTGCCTTTATTATCCCACTCGTATATTATATTTCAGGCCAGATTTTCGAGATATTATGGTGGTTGAAGATTGTGCTAGTCGCATCTATTTTTCTGCAGGCACTATGGGCTAAACCGAGGTTTGTGCGATAATGCGAGGGAACCATACAAATGGGGTTAAAATACTAAAAGTATTTTTCTGATAGCTGGGTTTAAATATCTTCTTTTTTTAACGGTGTTCTCGGTGGTAGGAACATGTCTACTATAATATATATATCCACCATATTATTTAATTAATACCATTCCTCAAAATATTAATATCAAAACATATGAAACTGCTTACTGCGGTTTAAAGCCAATGAATCCACCTAGATTTCTCCGTCCATCCTTAATTTTTAGGATCTATAAATATGGTACATTATGACAAATTATCTCTCAAAACGTTTTTGCAAAATGGCAAAACATGCCAAAATATCACTCAGTTGCTAATGACTCTAAAAACACTCAATAATGAAAATATGTCGAGCCCGTCTGGTAAATAATAATCCTATGAAATTTTGTCATAACGTGAGAGGGGGTGAAAGGGGTATAAAATGGAATGCATTTAAATGAATCAAATGGATTCATTATTATTAAAATTCTCAGTAACAACATTATGTCAACTAAACTAATAAATTGATTTTAGAACAGCTACCTATATCACGATAAACAATACCTATCTTAACACGAATTAACATTATTCTAAAAAGTTTTTTTTAAGTGGCAGTGAATCAGAATTTACATGAAAACTGACATAGTGAGAAGAACGCATTCGCGCGACCTCGGAGTCCGATATTGTGAGGCCAATTTCCATATTTCTCACGCGCTCTACCGAAAATACCGCCTCGGTAGCTCGCGATTCGAGATAGGCCATTTGGCGACTAGAATCATAAAACATCATTCATAGAACAAATCTTTTGTTCTATGAATGATTACAATAAATTACCGAGAATGTGAACTAATGATTGCTATAATCGAAACACTTTGAAATTTTAAATACTTTATAATCGATATATTCCTTTCCAAAGCATGTTAATTTGCTGATATTTCAAATAAATCGCTCAAATACAGGAGACGTTCATTTGGATCTTAAACGAAGATGAAATCATGTGTGTATAAAATAAAACGACAACATATTATTTACATCGAAAGACTCGTCCTTTTTTTCCTCCTTTTACCGAGTGTTTTTAGTTTTGATTCCGAGAAGCGTCTTTCCTCCGGACGATAATGAGTAGGTATACCACGAAGTAATAAAACAACATTTATTAATTTAAACGTGTTACCCAATAGAGTTTGCTTGGCTAATAGAACATTGAATATTTCGATGACTTAAAACCTAAGTGAGAATATTATGTAGGGACGAATTCATTCGAACGGATGTTATGCATCACAAAATGTTTCCAAACAATGCAAAGTGCGGTTACACTGATTGAATCGAAGAATATCTATAATTACGAAACGAATATCTCGATTACGTCCATCGCTAATGCAAACTAAAGAACGATGGTATAAAATAATTATAACAAAAATAACATGACAACATGCAGATAACAGATAACATGGTAACTGCAGAGTGGGGAGGCATTTGATTAATAATTGCCAAGGTCGTAGAACTCTATCATCCCACTCCAAGAATGGTAAAATGCTTGTAATGGCGAATGATTAATATTTGATTCCGGTAGCAAGTTAATCTGCCTAAAATGGTAATTTTATTCCGAGAAGAAACAATGCAGATTTCACTTGTTTTGTGAAATTTTATAATCGCTTGAAACATCAACGAGCGGTCAAGCGAAAAGACTACGTCGTGCTCCACATCGACAATTCTCTTCACTTACATATTTAAAAAAGCTAATCTAAATCTAATGTAATTAAAATAACCGATATCGTTAGATGTCTAACCAAGACAATAATCTAGTGAATTCTAGTATCAATGGATTACTTGATCTGATCATGCATTTTTAATATTTTTTTTATTCTAGATAAAATTAAATTATATTTTTCACTTATTTAACTAGAAATAACGAATACCTTACACATAAATACATTAAATATATTAATCAATTATAATAATCATCAATATATAATAATCATCAATACATTAATATTATTCCAATAATAAGTCTAGAATTCAGATTGCGATTGCTTATTGTATCGTTACTAGTTCGCAGTCAAGAATATTAATTTAATTATGACCTGCCCGGTTATCAAACTCTCTCCACATAGCAAAGTTATTTATGTGAATGTATTAATAAGAGTGGTCTCAATACAGTTCCTTGTGGCAGACTAGTCATACTTGGCAGTTTGTTAAATTCAATTGGTGACTTCTTGCGTTCAAGCAGCTTTTCATCAGCAATATCATGTTATTTGTGACGGAGAGAAGTGTGAAGGTGGAAAAATTCATTTCATACTTTATTGCAAGTTTTTCTTTGTTAGTACCTACACAGCTTTCACATATTTATGTAGGCAGGAATATCAATTACTAATACATTATTTTCATTGCATTCTTAATGACAAATAATACGTAGGTATAAGCTTGCTTTCCAAAGACCTTTATCTAAAATACATAAAATACTTCAATGCTTTATTATTTGCAGCAACTAAATATTGCTTCTATTTGACGCTTGAATTGTTCGTTCTTTGCAACAACGCGCATAAAACCACTCCTTTTCCTTTCCGTTTGTGGAAACAATAAAATTTAACGTTTTTCCAGTTTCTCTTACAATCTCTTCTGCAGAGAGCTGACCATCTGGATAGAAGGGAAGCAATATGAAAAGATCAATTAATTATCATTGAAGATAATTAAGCAGAAGAGAAAAAACTAAAATAATCATTCTGCTGATATCTCATTGAAATGCTTCGCAGAAACAGTGTTTATTTTTACAACGATTCAACTTGTTTAAGTTTGGTTAGAATTCCAACTAGGAACGTGAGAAGAAGTAATCAATTTAAAATGAATTTAGATACGGTACCTTGACAGAAATTGTAATTTTGTAATCCCAGAAAACCGACATTTAACGAGTATTACTCAGTCGGAGGGTCAGAAGCGGTAAGGGGTGATTTAGCAGGCTGCAGTTATTAAACTGTGTGGCAATTTTGTTTTGGATTAATTTAGATTTTGACAAGAAAAACTATGATTATAATATAGCCGAAGCTTACAGCGACCAAGAGTGAAACATTTCTAAATATGAGTATAAAAGCATGTTTGACAAGATCGTGATAAATTGCGTATCAAAATATAATGCAAGAAATATTCTGGTCTCATTAAGTGACAAGCGATATCAGGTTTAATGAAAGCAAATGGTTAGGTATATGAGCTGTAAGACTTGAAAGAAAGTTTCAACGGGGGTTAAAAGAGGTAAAGTGAGGTTAACACACTCAGTCAAGCCTCTTGGTAAACTGAGATAAAAACGGAATTTCAGAACATTAACGAATAACTTAATAGGTTTCCTAAAAAATTTGTAGTAAAATACGAATATATTAACAAGATGTCGGAACACGTGTCTTAAAATTTTTGAATTTCGTGATTATATATTATCAAGGTAAGCACGAATACGTATTCCAATATATTAGGAAATTGCTAAAAGTTTATCAGGAACGGCCTACAATCCCGTTTTTAACCGGATTACCAATAATTTGAAGAGATTCTTAATAAATTATCAATACTTATTTTTCTCCGTGTAATAATCCGTTCTCCTCTCATAATAAACGTGATAATCATTTGGAAATATATGTATCAGATATGTATTCATTTATATACTTGAAGCTTTTTACCATAGTATGCTGTTAGTTTTGTCTTGAAATGATATTGTGAATTTATGGATAAAATCACATCATAAGGCATTCAGATTTCATTTTATATAAAGATATCGGTATCTATTAAATACCAATTACGTGGTTACGTAAAAGAGGATGGCGTCCATATTGAACGTTTGTCAGGCGAAATATTTTAATTCGAAAAGCGTACACAAACGATAATTTCGAATAACGAAAGTCGATCACTTTCTACGTTTCTATTACCCAATGCCAAGTGATTTCTAAATTTCGAATTATCTGATGCATTTCGCACTGCCTTAATTAGCATTTATTATTATAGATTTAATTAAGATAAACGATGTATCATTTTATGGGCACTCGTAAGTATGACAGCACAGTGTAATATAACAAATCTACCAACATTATACCAAATCTCTGTTCATTGAGGAAGTCTTTTCTTATTAAAAACTATCTCTAACCCGCCATGCGTTGTTCGCACTGAGCTGTGGCTCAGTACATCTGCAGATAGAGAAATAATAGGGGGTCTTACTTTAACGACCGTTTTAGATATAATATATATACACGGTGTCCGGAAACTCGTAGTACAAGCGGGAAACTGGAGAATCTACACCACATGGGGAACCCAAAAAAACATAAAGTTTTTTGATTTGAGCATTTTCACAAAAAAAAAAAAAAAAAACCAAAAAAAAATATTTTTCGGCTATTTTAGGGTTAAAGTTTTTTCTGGTGTTTAGGGTTGAACAACAGATGTTTTAACCCTGCAGAGCAGAAATATTTTATGATTACACCGGGTTAAATGAAGGGTGATTTCAAAATAATGCTTCAAATCCGAGTTTCTTCATTTGTTTTACTTTCAAATAGTTTTAATTAGTTGGGTACTTTGATCTTCAGTAATAATTTATAAGAATTTGATTAAAAAAAGAAAAAAAAAATTTAAAAAAAATCAACTTAAAACTCGATTTACTCGATAACGAAAGCTCAAATCAAAAAAAAATATACTACATAATCGACTCCAAATGTGATGTAGATTCACCAGTTTCCCGCTTGTACTACGAGTTTCCGGACACCCTGTATATATAAAACACACGCGTATTTGAATGCAATAAAGTGTCAAATTTTCAAAGCAATCGGTGAAGGGCTTTCGGAGATTTAAGAATTTGAACAAACGAACAATAACATTTTTATTTATATGTATAGATATAGATAGATAATGAATTGTGATTGCATAGAATTTTCTGATTTTTTTATTTTTATTTTTTTATATTAACTCCACACAGGAGGCCCTGAAGAAAATAATTTACCTCAGGGCCTATGTCATCTTTGGGGATGCTGTGTGGAGGGTCTTTTTGTGGAGAGGAAGGAGTGAACATGGGTCGTGAAGAGTCCCAAGTTGTAGAAGGGAGGAAACACAGAGGCCGGCAGTTCGTTCCACAGCCGAGCTGTTGAACCTAAGAACGAATCGTAGAAGCGACCCGTTCTCATGTCACAAATGTCAACCGTGTACAAATGTTGGGCGCGCGTTTGGCGTGTATCCCGACTACGCACCGGTGCCGAAAGGATCAATGACGCTAGTTCCTCAGAGCATCTTGCATTGTAATACCGATAGAACAAGGACAGCATACCTACCTGACGCCTGCGCTCTAAAGATTGCAGTCCGTTTGTTAAGATTGGGGAATCTATCAAACGGACCGCCCGTTTCTGCACAGAATCAAGGGTTTTTTTCAGGTATTTTGGGGCTCCGGACCAGAGATGGCTGCCAAATTCGACAGTAGGGCGCACTTGCGATTTGTACAGGGTCAGCAGTTGTGTACTATCAAAGTATCTGCGGGCCCTGTACAGTACGAATGAGACAGTACAGTGAGACTCATTTTAATTTACATCCCTAATTGACGCTAACAATTTAATCTAATTTTAATAGAATGTAATTGACCAAAAAAGGACATAGAATAGCATCGAATTACTTATATGTTGGAATACAATGAGTATATTTCTATAACAACGCCACAAGAAACTTACTTAGATTGATAGCATACAATCTAGGGTTACGATAACCTGAATGCGCTCAATTCCAGGCATTAAAAGCTGAAAATATTCCTTGAGTAATGAAGGACTTGGCCTGCAGGGGATCGTCTCGCGACGTCTTGGTGGGAAACCGACGCCTTTATATTATGTTGTAACCAATCTTTCTGTTATGTCCCACAAAGAGATTTAACAAGTAATTTGTAATCAGAATATCCTTTATAATAAATTCACCCAATCCACAAATCTGTTATGACTACTTCCATTGGATCGGAGTCAATATTGATGGCAAAATGTAAAACCAACTAATTGTCAGTGAAATCGTCAACCGGTTAAACGGTGTCGCTGGTGGCCATTGTATATAATTTCACTCCAATAGAAAATGAAGTTAATGCTGTGGGTTCTCTACTTGCTGGTATCCACTATTTTCATGTTTCGCGATAAACAAACTGGGTCAGGCAGATGCGGACTCAAATCCAAGCTAGAATTATGATGCCGAATAAGTAAAAAAAACAGTGTCTATGGGTCAAGATTTTTAATAATTTTCTTTTTTTTATTTTACTAACATTACTACCCGACTTCGTCGTAGGCCAGGTTTTATATTCGTAAATACCCGACGTGTTATCCAGTCGGGATAGAAGATATAGAAGAATTTTAATGAAAATATTTGTTCTAGAAGTAACCAGAATAACTCAACCGCGATGTCTCTGTTGTAGTTAAAAGATTGAAATGCATGTAAGTATGCAATAAAATACGTAGGTAGAAAAGTACATTATTTTTATGCGTAGGTAATAGCTATTGTTACGCAATAAACAATTAAAATGACATAACAAAAAGTTGCATGCTATAGCCATGAAACCTAAATCGCCCAAAGGTACCACGCACCTTTTATATCACCAAGGCCACGAGCGATCCAATCGAAGTACAATCGAATTGCAGGTAATTTCGATAAGCGGACAAGAATGACGATTTTAGCTATTATCTTCCAACCTTCAGGAAATCGGTTAATAGAAAGAATTTCAAAGAAGCATTGGTAAACTGAATATTTCAAAGGTAACTAACTTAACAGCAGATTACAGAAAAAAAATCCCAGTCCGCCTCTTGGTGTTAGTAAAAATGTATTAACTAGTTTATTTTCTTATAAATGCTTATCAAACCACCATAGCACCACTGCAATTATTCCGCGACGTTCATTCAACCTGTATCGCGTCATGTAAAATATAATTTCTAGAAAAAGCATATCTGAACTCTGGATATCAATACTTACATATCTGGATATTGAAGCATAATGCATCTGGACAATATATTTTTTTACCTTTATTTTTATAGCTTTGTAACCCATTATGCAATACCTTTGAGAGATAAATATATTTACTTTGAACTAGAAATTCCAGACAGACAAACTTATACAAAACTCGTTTTGAAAAGACGTTTTGAACCAAAGCTCATCGTTTATGGTATTTACTATACTGTAGTTAGGATTGCTGACAGAAATATCCTAGGCTAGTCCTTGTCTTATTTAAAAAAACGTTAATACGAGCACAAATCAACTTGTATCAAATGGCCATGAAAACGCAATAATTTTCATAGACAGGCAATGACACCCAACACTTATAATATTATTTATTTCCAGGTAGTAGGTATAAAAGTATACCCGTTAGCTGAGTATAAGGTATGTGGTACCAACGCTTAATTATTTACAACCTGATACCACATTCTTATATCTAAAACTATGCCCCAACGTTCACTTAGCGGCAATGATATCGACAATATATTCTCCGTGATGGCAAATGGCAGTACGGTCATACCTCTCTTTCTGTTACAAGAATCGTTTATGAGATGGAGGGAGAAGTTACAGCAAACCTATCAGCTATATTGCTAGCCATGGAATGAGGTATGCAGAGATTGCAGAGCCAAAGGCGTGTTGGTTGAGAACCTGTTCCAAGCGAAAAGAAATCTTCAGACTGCCAGCGACCGACAACCAACCAATAACTATCAGCAATTTCAACAGAGGCTATGGTTATACGACATTCGAGACCCGGAACGATAGAATTGAGCGAGATTTCTATATTAGCAATGGTTCCATGACAAATCAGAACACCTTTGAAAAGTAATCTAAAGTCATTAAAAGTGATGGCAAAAAATAGCCTCAACACCTATCTTAGTTATAGCAGTGTTTTTTTTTTCACTTTTAAAAAGCGTGATTTGTCTGGTTATCCGATATATTATAGCTTTTATAAAGCAGAATTTTTTCAATTTGGGAGGCGGGTTTGACCAACCAACCCCTGCCATAGGTCACCACCACAAGTGGTTTGATATTTTTTCTGGTAATTTTCACGAGCTATCAAATATATTTTTAACCATCAAGTGTAAGAAAGTATTTGATAAAGGGTGGATTCACGTTATTGCTTATTTAGATAGGTAAAGAATATTATTTATATATGTTTTTTTTTCAAGAGAGGGAGAATATATTACGCAAATGTGAATGGCAGAAGAAGTCGAGGAAGACTTGGCACGATCAAGTGAATCAGATACTGGAGTCGGGTGATGTCAATAGTCGGAAAAATAGAAGAGCATGTGTGAGACGATGTATGAATGCGGATGAGGCGAGGAGTGTGTGCCAAGACAGAGTTTTTTGGCGGTCTATCCTCTCTGACTACTCCTGCGGTGAAAAGGCATGATGGTTAGTTAGTTTGTTTTTCAATAACTATGTTTTAAATTTATTTGTTGTTAAAAAATCATGAAGAATGTTGTTTTTATTGGTTTAGCACCTAATCTTGAATACGCTTTTTAATCACAACATTCTAAGCAAAAAAAGGTTTTTTTTTGCATATGCCAAGATTTAAGACTTTATTACTGTTCGTCGTTCGGCCGGTTTGTTACAATTGTAATAATTATGCACTTTACCTTGTAATAAAGGCCTTAAAACCCCCCTGGTTCTCAGTTTCCATAGGCTGAATGCAGGCACCAAAGCTTGGAATAGGCTGGTTATGTGTAAAGAATATAAGAAATGATAAAAAACCAAGAAAGTGTTACATAACTGACTACATGGAAAAATATTGGAATAGGATGCGAAGGCCTGAACACCAGAGAAAAGTCCTGAATAGGGACCGATTGAGAACCGTATTGCGGAAGAGGCCAAATCACGCCCTGGTGATGTTAGGCCGGTAGAAGTTTTGAAAATAAAGGAACAGTTATCCAATTAAGATGGTGTTTAGGGTTCCATGATAACTCAACACAGCGACAATTAGAAACGATGAAAAAAAATTTAAACCTAACCTAACCTACTTAACCCAGTTAATAAAAGTTTTTGTTTCATCACTTTCCATGATTTTATATAACTTTTTAAAGAGGTAAGGATTTATCATTTTGATGAGTTATCCGGTCACCGGTGTTAAGAATAGCTTCAACATTATTTACGGTCAACTTGAAAAAATTTGGATATTGGAGGAGCATACCTACTATAGAACATATCTGAATCGATGTCCGCTTCACCCTCTTAGTATCAAAATCATGTGTCCAATTGAACCAGATACCAGTTTTGAAAGTTGCCGAAATATGAGGTCACTGAATTATGAATATAATTATCCTTAAAATATAATTCATTCTTATGGCCTTCCGCCTTAAAAAGATATGAACACATACAGGGTATTCCAATAAGAGTGTTATTTCGGTAGATGTTACTTTTGAAGCTGTCATTTTTTGACATTTGACAAGTAGAAACTACGCCATTAATAAAAATGGAACGATACACGCTTCAACGACGCATTAAAATTATTAAAATTCACTTGAGTGAATCAAACGCGAATCATCTTGAGTGATGAGGCCCATTTCCACCTCGGTGGCTTCGTCAACAAGCAAAATTGTCGCATCTGGGACTCGGAAAACCCAAGAGTTATTGTTGAAAAGCCTCTCTATTCTCAACGTGTGACTGTTTGGTGCGGTTTATGGTCCGACGAAGTCATTGAACCTTACTTTTTCGAAAATGAGGCTGGAGCAACAGTTACGGTGAATGAATTGCGCTATCGAGAGATGATTAATGATTTTTTATGACCGGAATTGGATGGTATTGATCTGGACAACGTTTACTTTCAACAAGACGGCGCTACGTGCCACACAAGCAAAGAAACCATTGATCTTTTACTATTGAATATCAAAATAACACCTATTATTGGAAAACCTTGTAGATTCGATATACAGAACGTTGCGATTGTTAAAACGTATGACCCATTGAATTTATTGAAAAGAATAGTACATCGATAAGAGTATTGAGTGTATTTTGTGATTTGTGTTAAGAGACAGGCAGCTCCTTTGAAAGGAACTGAAACTATCCGTAAAAAACGTTTATCGTGAAGGACTGAGGAAAATTGTTCCGGATGTAAACAAAGTACGCCAATTATTTTTTAAAAGTTGATATCACATACTTTAAAGTCACGCACTTTGATCTGATTTCAATAATATATTTAATAATATGTGCATATTTCTAAATAGTATAAAACAAAGTCGCTATCCGTGTCTGTCGGTTTATGCGCTTAGTTCTTCTAAACTACTAAATCGATTTTGATAGGGTTTTCACTACCATTTACAGAATTTCTTCCTCTCTACAATATCTTGCTTTCAAGGTTGATTAAATTTCATTGTTGAAGCAAAAAATTGTGAGTGACAAGTCATTTTGTAGGATATACGCGCATTTAACATCAGCTCTGCGTTTCCTGATAGTTTAAAGGCTTCTCGGCATTAGTGGTCCTTTGTGGTTACTTTTGTGGTTGAGTGGGTTTGCGTGTAAGCCGAGAGATATAAATTTAGTAGGTATATAAATATATTATAAATTTAGTAGGTATCATCGTCTACTGTCAGACACTAAGGTACGTACCAACTAATAAACTGTACAAGGTACCTGATAAGTTATATCTTTAAATAGTATAGAATAATGTCGCTTCCGCGTCTGTCTCTTTGTGTGTTCCGTTCTTCTAAACATATGCAAAGGATTCTTATAGGGTTTTCACTATCATTTAGAAAATTTCTTCCGGAAGGCTTATATATATGATTCATGCATAAAACATACTTTCGAGCGCTTACATTGCTTACGCTGGTTAAACCTAGTGAGATACATCAAAATAATGTACCTACTACGGAATTGTATATCTTAAAAAAACCTACAAAAAAATTGGTACATGTCTATCATATAAGAATAACTCACAGCAACACCGGGTACACTTCAGCTAGTAGAACTATAAAAACAACAAGAGTTTTTTATTATCTGTAACTATGACACCCACTAATACAGAAATATAATTAGGTTGGAGGAAGTAGGAAGGGGATGCGTGGTTGGAAATAGGAAGGTTGGAAAGTACCTCACTTTCAAGATCTAGTCTAGTGGTGTTTCAGTAAATTCTCTCTCTCTCTCTCGGAGTAACTTCTGTTCTGGAATAAGGCACTAATTTCTTGTGTCAAAACGTCATATCAATTAGATTTTGCCTCGCCGGTTAATGACTTTGTAAATGAGTTCAACACATTGTAATCGGATCACGTATTAATACGTTTTTAGCAAATTAATGCTAGAGAGCGGATCACGTATTTATACGTTTTTGATAGATTGTTAGTGGAGCGCGGGTCACGTTAAAATACGGGTTCCAATATACTTGAGTTTTCGCTATATAGCGTCTGTAGGGTTGTAGCCATGCAATAATAATTTTTATTTTACATTTAGAAATAATTTTTGTGTATAATTTGTAAAATAAAGGATGTTATGTAAAAAAAATATTATTTTTTTCAAAACTTTCCTACTTTATGTGAAATTCTGCACTGGTTTAACGATGAAGAATACATTTCTAAATATAATAAAATAAAATGAAATAAAATAAACAATTTGCACAAAGAATTATTGAAATCAAACAAATATTTTTGAAGTTATCGCAATTTTTCTAGAGGTCTAAATTACGCGAAAAATAACCCGTTACCAGCACTAGTAATAATAATAATTGGATAATTTGTAGAGCGCCGTTTTTGTGAAAAATAACCTCAAGGGCGCTAGTACGCGGCCGAAAACTGCCCGATCAAAATGTGTTAATTTCTTCGAAAATCCAATCTAAGCCTACCAATCAACTCTACAAAGCGCAGTTAATAAATTTAAAATAAAGTCCCGAGGTCTGCCCACCAGATTAAAATTAATTTAAGAAGTTTATTCACCTTAATCAATGTATGGCGGAAGCAAGTCAAAGATTTTTTTCGATAATCACAATTCCTATAGATAACTATCGATAATTTACGATAAAAAATCAGGTGCTTATTAGAATCGGCAGCCACATGTGTAATTATTTGGTTTACCGTATATCATTAGTCATGTAGCTATGTTCTACTTAACATTGGTGTAGCTAACTAGCTATTAGGTACCTACCTAACTAGTTGTTGTTGTATGCTTTTTAAAACCATATTATAGATTTTTGACATCTTGTTGTGTTCGGATTTACATATAATGTTTTAAAACGAATGAACCAACCGATTGTTTTGACACGTAAATTGAAAACAATTATTTTGTTTGCATCTAGATTTTAATAGATCTTAAATGTTATGTCTAACTAGCTGAACCCCTATGTGAGTTGCTGTGGCTCACTCTGTATGTGCAGATAGAGAAACAACGATTACGTCCAACAGATGGCGCTGTTATTTTTAAATGCTTGTTTTTACCTGTCAAATGTGACTATCTATATAATGTAGGTATATATAAACACACGCATATTTGAAATCAACGTTGTGTCAAAAATTCAAAGTCATCGGTGAATAACTTTTAGAGATTTAAGGTTTTTAAGAAACGAACATTTACATTTTTGTTTATATAAATTTCTCATACCCCATTTAAATGACCTGGAATTTTTAATACAAAACGCAACGAAAAACATTTTTTATTAGTACGTTGTAATATTGAAATATTGGCATTTACGCTGTGGAAAAAAATAAGTTATCCGCATAAGTTGGGAATTATTGTGTAATTAATACCTATGAAATAAAAATGTTTGAAATACCAGAAAAATAACCACAATGTGATAGGAAATAATTTGCAATTATAGACTTATCACAATATCAAAATCTCGGTGTAAGATATATGAATTAAGTATAATAATATAACAATGAAGAAAGTCGGTGCAGTTCACATGTTCGAAACGTGTGTATTAATTTTATGTATTTATGAAGACCTCAGTCGATATTCTAACAGTTATTATATTATTTGTGAGGCACATCACGCCCAGAGAATAAATTACTCAGGCAATGAACCTGCGTTTGTTGCGTGGAACGAAGCCACTGTCAGCATTGAGCGACCATCTCATCCTACAACTACTCAGACTTGTAATAATTATTTCTGTTGTGTTAAAATAAAGAGGAACGATTGAAAAATATTGTTTCATTATGATTTTATTTCATGCTTTTTGTACGAAAAAATTGTCGTATTAATCAGGAAATCTATATACAGTGTGTTAAGGGACGTACTTGACTTATTTTAACCAGAGATTTCTGCCATTGTTTGGAATAAAAATGTTAAAGAAATTTTGGTCTCCGGTGACTTTTTTGATGTTTTTTTTTCTACAAAAACATAGAAAATCAGTAGGAATTGAACAGGTAACATCAAAATAGTCACCAGATACCAAAGTTTCATTGACATGTTTACTCCAATTAATGTCAGAAATCACTGGTTAAAGTAAGTCAAGTACGTCTCTTAACACCCTGTATTATCATTTTATGTTATCTCAACGCGTGGACAAGCAAAAAAAAAATATTGTTATAATATATTAATATATAAAATAGGGTTTTGTACAACTTCACCCCAGAGACTTAAAATAATTGTTACAATGTAAATTAGATGTAGATTTCGGTATTTTAATTACAATTATGTAACTGTGCTCATATCAAATATATGGGTTAATTAGATGCAGCCATCGACATTTTTAAAACATATTAGCCCTCTCATACCTTATTGCAATCCAAAATAAAGATCTAAGAGTAGTTTCATAATACAACTACCCATCGAATTCCGATGCCTCGATTCGAAAGCCTAAATGTAAATGCAAGTTTCCTACAATATAAAAGAGAGCACAAAGTTATCGCTCAATCCCATGTTGTAATTTGTTAATTGTTGTTATGAACTTAAGGGGGGGCTAGGGTTTTAAATTTTTTTTTTTCATTTTTAAAAAAAAATATATAAATTTTTTAAAATAAATGCTTAATATGTTAAGAATATTGTGTTCAAATTTCAAGTTGATTGGAGCAAAATTGACGAAGTTACGAGTATTTTTATACCTGTCGGATTTTAATCCCTACCCGACCATACGTATAAGCCGAGCAGAGCAGGAAGCTGAGAAACAAACTAAAGAAGGCAGGATTCGTCGTAGACAGGAGCAAAAAGGTGCTTTAGACATCATGGATGATAGCAATATCCTTTATGGACCTGGCATTGATGATTCAGTGTGAGGTAAGCCGATAAAATTTGCTTATAAACGTTTAATACCAGATTTTTTAGTGTTCAAAACTTTAAAGCGTTTTTCCCACAACTCAAAGTGTTCCAAAAAAGTAAAAAATTAAAATTTCGAAAAACCCTCCCAGCGTTACCTGTGAAAAACTATTATCTAACAAATGAACTTTAATTTTTTGATTTCAGATGACCCATCACCGAGTTATGACGGGCACCGCCATTCTACTTTTTTTTGAGACGCGTCCGAATAATTAGCCGATTTTTTTCACTAAAAATAGAGTTTTTCCCTTCAAAGTGTTCCAAAAAAGTAAAAAATTAAAATTTCGAAAAACCCTCCCAGCGTTACCTGGGAAAAACTATTATCTAACAAATGAACTTTAATTTTTTGATTTCAGATGACCCAGCACCGAGTTATGAGGGGCACCGCCATTCTACTTTTTTTTGAGACGTGTCCGAATAATTGCTGCCATTGCCGTATTTTTTTAATATTTCTCCGTGAAAATTTTGTACAACATTCTTAAAATGTCATACTTTACTGTACTATTAGATTTAATAAAGATATTTTAACTGTGTTGTCACAAAAAAATCATAAAAAATGCCTTTTTTCGTACGAATTAACCCTAGCCCCCCCTTAACCCAATAAGGAAGTTGAGTCCATTTTTTTTATCAATGTTCGCATTCAAACTTAAATACTGGTATTTTTTTTTAAAGTTTGTTTTCATAATTAAATTAATTCTCAAAGTTTAAATTTTATTAAGCCCGCCAAAACGAGCGGAATCCGAGCGGTAAGAGGCGGGGTGTAGTGTGACGTCATTCGAACTGTGAAAACCACATCGCTTAAGCATTTTGTATGGAAAAAATTTTAATTCTTCAACAAGGAATTCCAGTAATTTTTTTACCAATGTTAACCGTCTATTAGAATTGATGTTATTAAAAAAAAAAAGAAAATTGATTAAGATTTCAAAGTTAAATTAATATTTTAATTTAGAATATTTGCTTTTCCCGCCCGGTACGGTATTCCCGTCGATATTTGTTGAGGTGCCCCGCGCGAATTCAGGACCACCGCGCAGAAAAGTAAAGACCAAAAGTAAAATAACGGTTTACAGCCCAGTTCACTGTGAGACTTTTCTGGGCGGCCGGCGGCCTGAAGTGTATCACATGTTATGTGACATGTATAATAATAAAAACTTCTAAGTTATGCAATAAACAACTATTATTATAAAGCACTATACGAATATGTATCTTTAGAAATCCATTTCATATAATAATAATAACAAATACGTACATATATTTGACATACCCAAATAAACGTTTGGCCTATACACCTCTCTCATCTAAACCGACCATCTCTCATGTAATAGAAAGAGATGCACCATAGGTGATCCGTTGTACGTACAAGTCACGACACATGTGACGTCAGAATTCTTTCGACCAATCGTGGAGCGTATACAGTCTATTGCTATTGAATGCTTTTTCAAGAACGTTTAACTAATTCTAAGAATAATAATATAGAAATATATTTATATATTTAGAATCGATATTTTTTGATCTACATGAACATATTTTTTATAAATCAAAATATTTTTCACTCAACTTCCTTATTATTGTTGAGATGAACTTAACAACCCAACTTGATGGAAACTTGTTGTTCAAGCTTCTAAAAACGTACGCAAAACCAGCGAAGATGGTTCATTTTGTTGCAAAAGTGCTATCGTAATTTGTTGCGTGTCATAGTTATTTTGCTAGAAATAAATGGAATTTTTTTATCAATGAACAAGCCGCGTAATTATCTGTGAGGTACGTATATGTATATATATAGTCCGTGAGAACCCCTACAAAAAATATTGCTAACAACCTTAAACTCGTGTTTGAAAAATGATATTCACAACAAACACGGGACAAACTTGCTGGAATAGGAATTTGCTCCGTGCAGACCAACAAATGTTGAAAAGACATAGGTACTTCTTCCGATCTTTCTACTGCGAGATAATGCACTTTCTTTTAGACAAATATTTTCTTGAGCCAATATTTTTGGTTTCGGTGTTAATTTTAAGGTGCACAACTCCTGTGTAGATAATACTTAATCGATGGAAGCGGAAGGAGTGTATCTAGTAACTTTAATTTTAAAAGGGTAGGTATTTTAAATATTTTGGAAGAGATGAACAAAGAGTTGAGGTGGTGAGAGAATCAAATACTTGAGTCAATTCTTTCCAAAACTAGGAATAACAGAATACCAAAGATATTATAAGAACGAGATATGCTATGTTGGCCGCCGGACCGTAGGCGGAGTACTACCTAATTAGGGTACTTTGAATACTATCGGGACGTGTACGCACAGAAATTTGTTCTATGTATTAGTGCGGATACCAAAGATATTGTTCTTCTAATATCTTTGGCGGATACCTTAGCGTAAGCGAAGGTGTGCAGTAGTATTGGTGAACAAAACCGGCGACACTGGGCAAAACAATTCCACACAGTATGAACTGCTCATAGCACATCTCGTTCTTCTAATATCTTTGCAGAATACGAATAATAGAATGACAGTGCACGAATACCTATTCATAATAATAACAGAATTGCGTGACCTTTCCTTATTTCTGCTTATCTCTATAGTAAATGGTAAACTTTATTGATTAGTTACTTAATAGATTAGCTATTTAATAGATTGGAATCATCTAGGCATTCAGAATAGACACCTTAGTAGATAATATACATACTATTATAGATGTAGATAAATTTATTCATATTTTATTATGAACAAAAAACTTTTGTGTACCAACTAGGAGTGAACAACTCATTAAATTTCCCCTTTACATTCTCCTTGAAGCTAATGGCTGATCGACTAGTGAGAATTAATTACATTGGAAATAAATATCTAACTAAGGCTGTTAATATTTCAATGATTTACAGTCGTTGGCATTATTGAATTCATTAGTTTTACCGTTTGGTATGTAAATGATTATAGTAAATGTTGAAATAATGATCATGACGATAATATGATTGTATAATGACAACTTGAAATCAAAACATGGCCAAAGATTTTTTATGAGTTGAATTAAAAATGAAAATAGAGGTATATCTAAAACCCAAATGATATTATTTTGAAAGTAACATCAAATATAAAACCAAGATCTTAGAACAAAATTAAGGACAAATAAATAAATAAAAGTTTAAGCATTTTTAACATAAGTTTAGCAGGCAAACTTCCTTTCGTCCTACTTATTGGTAGTCAAATAGGTACTTCAAAGCAATTCAAATTGTACGTCAGATTTTACTATTCGAGAGTTTTTGCCAAATCTCTACACAATTTAATATAATTTTTGTAACAGTATTTATTGAATTCTAGGTGGCTTAAAATTATCTGACTAACCTCTCAATATGCTGAGTATTGGAATGTTCAGCTTCATCACTAAATGAAAGTGTACAGTGTACATAATATCACCTTGCAAGGCTCGACAAATAATAATCTGCGTTCCAACGGGAAATATTAAGCCGGTTTTCTTAATATATTTGCTGAAACCCTCTGCATAACCAACTTGATTTTATTTATTTCAAAGAATATGTTAACGCATTAACTGTAAAGTAAACTGAATAAAACAAGTGTAGCAAATCAGCAAAATACACTAAAGTTTTCTGAAAATTATAGATACGATTGATATGGAAAGAATAATTTGATTGAAATGAATACCTAACTATAAATGCGAAGCTGAAGGAAGTAGACAGGATAAACAAATAGGAAATATGATTGTTATGAAGCTCTTGAAATCAAGATCTGGTGACTAAAACGGCCAAAGCCAATTCAAGCAACGTTTCGACTCTGGATGGAGGTCTTCCACAAGGGCAACACCCCATACATTTATATATATACTCGTTTTTTAAAGAAAGACAAACATGCCCGGGTTACGAATAACCTAACAATATTTGAAATCAATATTAAAATCTTCTACTACCACCACAGTAAGCGGAAAACGTTGATTGTGTTGTGATGGAC
The DNA here is from genome assembly GCF_061612785.1 of Hesperophylax consimilis. Lineage (NCBI taxonomy): Eukaryota > Metazoa > Arthropoda > Insecta > Trichoptera > Limnephilidae > Hesperophylax > Hesperophylax consimilis. The sequence continues at coordinate 22,934,540 of NC_142847.1, forward strand.
GGCTTAGCCTGCCTAAGAATTGAACACACCACACCTGGGTGGGACCCAAACGCGATGTCAACTCAGCCACCGACTGGTCACTCTCGGTGTTACTCTGGTGAAAGACCATTATATATCCGAATTATATTCAGAATTAAAGTTTTACGCGAAATCTTTTTCAGAATTCCACTTGGGCTGACTAATTACTTAGGAAATGACTTGCATATGTTTTAAAATTATCTTGATGTTTAAAAAATTTAATCCAAAGGAAAACGTTCTAATCAAATGCCATAATAATTAGCGACTAACAATTTAACATGAGTAACGTAATGTAATAACATCTATGTGTGTAAAATTTGGGGAAAGTGGAAGTGAGATTATAGAGAATGCCTAGTCAAATAATAACACATGTTCACTTGACGAATACGTTTCCATTTTAGTGTAAATTTCCAATTGATAGTGCACTTTATTTATGTGTAATTTAATTTAAGAAATGACCATGACAAACATAAACTTTTACAAGCCAATAAATATTTTTTAATCATGCAATAACATCTAATAATATAATTTACAGTGTTATTTCTTCGATTGCAAGTATTAAATTGAATGCAGCTGCAAATATATTTTGTAATAATTATGAAGCTATTATTATTGTTTTCTTTTGAGTTATCTTTGTTATGAAAGAGTCATTGCTGCATAGATGGGACGGTCTGTGATTATATTTTATAATATTACTACACCATTGCAACAGTTATGATCCATTCGTAACAATCAGACATGAATAGTAGAAGAATTTCTTTGTTTGAACAAGATTGCAAGTGGGTACCATTTTATGATGACCCAAGAAAGTACAGCTTGGCAAAATATTCTAAAAATATATTGTTACTAAAAGTTTATTATGGCAACACCAAGCTACTTTGTCTTTGATATTCATCAAACATCTTCATGTTCGAGGTTGACAGTTTGTTTTAAACAAACGAGGAAAAACAACCATAACCCGATTTTTAACTTATAATTTTGATGTGTTAGATTTTGTATTTTAAATTAAAATTTTGATATAACATCTAATAAATGGCATAACATCTAATAAATTTTGACACATACATTTCAAAAATACAAGAAAATCACTTTTATATGTATGTAATTATCTTCCTTGCAAAGCTTTAAAAAGTAAAATAAAAATGTAACTAAAAATTGTCTTAGAATATGTAGTTTTCATATGAGCCATTTTCTACTAATCGCAGTGGAGGATGACCCATTTTTTCCATTATAAATTGCAGCCTATACATTCACTTAGGTAAGAGTACCTAGTCACGGACTAGAATAATTATATCAAAAGATTATAATTCCACAAAAACATGCTGTATCTGTCGAACGTCCTTGGAACATAAAACTCATGACGAGACAACTCAAGTTTTATCTTCTCAATGCAAAATATTGCTTATTTTTATGTCTGTGTTTTCGAGGCACGTTTTTGCATAAGCTAATACATATTATTAAAAAAACATCCATAAGTGCATAACAAAACAAATACATATTCAGATTATGTGTGGTGAACGTTTAGTTGCCCCATAAATTTACATAGATATTGACAATATTATGACACACCCTGAAGGCTTTATTGTAGGTGAATAAAGTGGTTTTATGGTAAACAGACAAACACAATGGATTTACATTCTGTGATACTGGACTGAATTTTTCGTTCGTATTATAAAGGAAACAAAATAATAATTAAAAATAAAATAGTAATTTTGTATTAATCACTTTTAATTTTTAAGATTATTGCCGACCGGGCTTGGGTACCGTAGCTTCTTCAGGGCACCATAATACCGACATTAGATATTATATAGTATAATACATATCCTGCCAGGTATTACTGAAATCTGGTCGGCAATAATTAAAAAAATAAATGTGATGTAAACACAGTTATTGTTTTATTTTATATATAATGTCACATCACAGATTTCATGTACGAAAATACAAAATAATAAGATCACAATTCATGGGACGATTTCTCATTTTACAGAGATTGTGCCGAATCAAACAAGGAAGTTGAAACATTAAAGTCACACGTTTTTATCTTGCCTACCCATACGGCCGCTTTCGCCAGTTAAAACTGAGCGATCGCTATGTTATGTAAGGTTTGGACCTAACGAAAGATTACTCCATTCCATCACAATTAATTTTAATATAATTTTATATTTAAATATAATTTTATGTTTAATTTTATATTTAAATATAATTTTATATTTAAATATAATTTTATATTTAAATATAATTTTATGTTTAATTTTATATTTAAATATAATTTTATATTTAAATATAATTTTATATTTAAATATAATTTTAACGAAAATTAACAAATAAAAACTTTTCATTACTGAACATATATAAATAAACATTTTGTGAATACATGTTTCATTTTACACATCCTGAAATGCATAAAACAGTAATGTTTAAGTTTTAACTTAGCGGCTTAATTTGATTGGTGAAAACGGTTAACAATAAATACATTATATTTTCGTAGAAAGCAATCACTTTGTGGTTTAACATTTTAATGAAATAAAACAAAAATTTTTGTTTAAAACCAAGAAATTTTTATTAATTTTAAGACCGACCGGTTTCGCTTCACTCGAGCATCGTCAGGGTACAAAATTAATAATTTTGGGTTAATAATTGTCAGGGTACAAATTAATAATTTTGTACCCTGACGATGCTCGAGTGAAGCGAAACCGGTCGGTCTTAACATTAATAAAAATTCGTGGTTTTAAACAAAAAATATTGTTTTATTTCATTAATAATACATTATTTGTAAAAGCTTAATAGTTTACAGTGTGATGCGAAAAAAATCTGCATCTAGGTACAAACTTTTACAGAAGACGATGAACTCGAAAAAATCCAGAAGAGATGTTCATACTGAACTCACGTTTTTCAAAAGAATCATACATACTAATTTCCGTTGTGCGTGCTTTAGTTAGTAGGTACCTACCGCGTGAAATATGGTTAAAAAATTTGCTTTGAATTTAATCGTCATTTTCAAAATCGGAATCAGTGTGAAGAATTCAGACAAGCGATAACTTACCTATTATATTTTAGTATTTGAAAAATTGGAACTGATTTGAAAAGAAACGATAAATCAGACTATTCCGTGATTTCTCATGGGTCTGCGCTAGCTCCTACAACATGTTGTGTAAATAATGAGCGAATTTCTTAAAATTATATCAATAAATCCAGAAAAGGTGAGATATTGATTTATACAGAGTAATTTAAAATAGGGCCCTAGATAAAACCGTAACTCCTTTCTACCACGCTTTACTTTTTGTACATAATAAGGTGAACACATTTTCCTTTTGATGCATATTTTATCGGAGAAAACTAATAAACCAATATAGATTTTTTATTACATTCGCTGTAATGTCAATACTCCCTTCGTGAGACTCGTTCTAATGGCACATGTAAATCATTGTCTCGAAAGGCCACATTGATTTTCATTGCCATAATGCATTCACCATTACCATACATACATCAAACTACTTTGTCCAACCAGTGATAGAAGGATAAAAGATAACCCCTTCAAGTCAAGAAATGGCGTTGAAGACCGGTGCATTAAGGTCAGCAAGAACTTTCTCCTAGTCAATTAGCAAATTCCTTGGCAGAGTTTATAATGCAATCAAGGTCAGCATCGTCAGCAGCTTAGGCCTGAAAGGGTACAATCACGATCACGTAGTTACAAAGAATAATTAATGTAATAATTTAAAAAAAATTAAATACATAGATTGAACTGATATATTTATTTGGGATGGTATCTAAAACTTATATTGGTTTTAGGACTCGTTGTAATTGCATTTAGTATCGACAAGCCGACCCAATGACCTGCTTTCATGTAGAATAATTATTGTGTATGTAGTTACTTAGTGAGTACGATCTTTTGCATTGTATACATCAAGAATTGCTACTTATTAGGTTCTAATGAAACTATAAAGAAGTATATTGTAGGTTAATTCTAAATAAAATGTTTACATTAGCAATATAGACTTTTAATGTTGTGTTCGTGATTCATGAGTAACCTACCTAAAGTTTTGGTCACGTTTTAGTTGATTGTTTTAAAGTAACGTGATAGATAAGTAGGCAGCAATAAATATCTACATTGATTTCAACCTGAAACAATTCAGTATGTGTAAAATTCAAAATTGAAACTAGGTTATAACATAACAGTATTTAAAACAAAAAGAAATGTACACTTTAACAATGCTTATCACATAGCTATTGATGAAACAAAACGTTAGAGGTTTTTTCCTACCCGTTAAGCCGGTAAGAGATTATCATTAAAGGACTGAACTTATTTTAAATGCAAAACAGAACAATACGGGGACAGCAAAATGGTGCGTTTCTAACAAAAAAATAACGGGTTCAATCCATTTATTTTATCATAACTATTTCATCAACACATAGCATACAATAAAATGCCTCAATCTGGAATCTTACGAAATAAATGTAATCTTAAATCTTAAGCAGATCACTCGCTGTACAATTCCAGTATTAGAACAACAAAAAAAACTTGAAAAATGTAGTTAATCGCCATGCTTTGATTTCTACTGAAAACATTTCGACAAATCAAAATGTCGGAAGATCTTTAAGTTGATCTTTAAGATCTTGTATCGATTTACCTCGCTTTTGCCCGAACAACGACCCGTGTCTAGAAGACATTACCTGCTTTTGAAATTCATGTGAATAGAGACTTAATAAGGCTGGGAAGTGGGTTACTGGTAACTAGTTAGGTAGGTGAGTACTATTTAACAGTTGCCACTCTCAAAAGCCCGCAAAGACAATATAAGAATTGCTACAGACAGTCTCAGGTCTCCATTTCTTTGCATCGCTGATTGAGATTTTGCTGTCATGGAAATTCTTTTAAAAATTTTTATTTCAAATTACCGCTTAATTACCAGAAGTTACTTAATTATGGACAAACTAAATAATTATAATACAGTAGAAGAAAAAATCTGAAAAATTTTAGAGAGGTGTGTCGGAGAATATAGCCAAAAGTGTTGGAAGAAGTCGGGGATGCCCGAGGAAGACATGACAAGGCAAGATTAAAAAAAAAATACAGTGTGTGGCAAGCCTACGCACGACGGAAGTGAAACTTTTAGTATTATTCTCTCTCTCTTTTCATTTCATTATTCTTGTGCCACGAATGTTTTTCTCACTTCTATCTCGTCACTACTCATTTTTGACACTAAAACTCTGTTCCAAATCGAATAAACCACAATCAATTACGTATTTCACTCGTATTACACTCACCGCGCAGTACACGAAGCAAGCAGCTGATGCCTGGCGTGGCGTCGTTCGCTAGAGAGAGAGGAAAAGAGAGAAGAGAGAGAGAGAACGTTCGTCAGTGGCTCCCTCACCTCAGTAAGCGACTACGGTGAGAGAGCGACAGTGAACGGTGAGCGGTGGTGGGGGTCCCGTACCCCCACCACCAAATGATCACTGTTTTTCGTGACGGTCATGAGTCGGTTTTACTCCGGTCCTCGAAAATGCATGACGCCCGTAAAGAAGTTTCACTTCAAAAAACCTCGTACCTACGTGTCACGTCAACGGTCGGTATAATATAAAAGTACGCAATTTATTGTTCATTTTCTGAAGAAAAGAACTTTAAAGGTTACTTCAGGCATTCAAAAATTTGATAATAATTGGAACTTATATAGCGCCGTTTTGTGGAAAAATCACCTCAAGGGCGCTGTTTACTCTCAAATAAACATGTTGGAGATAATCCGTTAAACCAATACTAGGTTTCAAACAAAAATATATTGTTCGCCTCTTTTGACCTCTTTATACAGGAACTAAGAAGTTATTTGCACGAGAAAAAGCTCCCCGCGTTTTTTTCATTTCGTAGAACCACATTCACTAAATACGTTGCTGGGTAGACGTAACGTTCGTTATAATCTGCGCGTTCATAGACGGCGTAAATTTAATTATTTTATGGAGATACACTTTTGGCAAGTTATGCTTTGAAATAATAAGACGACTTGTTTGTTTGCGCCCGTACATGCGAAATATGAATATTGCAACATTGCATCAGTGATTCAATCCCGTATTGTATTCGTTTGCCTTCCCTGAAAGAATTGAGTTTGTATACAGACAAAACTATTTACTCACCTTTGAAGAAACGAATCAATTAATTAACACATTTGATATAATAATTTCAAGTTTTTACAGATTGTGTCTTTTTTTTATTTATTTATTTGTTTGTTACAAAAATATTACAGCATAGATTTTGACTGTCCAAATAGGAAGGTCTCCCGTTCTAGGACAGTCAAATTGACAGTGAATATCGATAGTGAAATCACCGATACAATTTATTTTGAGAGATTACAAGAGTGAAAGCGAGGATACATGTAGCCTTTATATTACTATACTTTAATACATAGTAAAATAAACAGTAAAATAATATGAAAAAATAGAAATAAAATTAAAATAAAAGAAAATAAAATTTAAATAAAAATTTTAATTTGTAATAAAAATTTAAATTTGTAAACAGAAGAAATAAATCAGGCGCTTATATCACATAATTATCATACAATATTTTTCAACATCGAAATAAGACTATAAGACTTAAGAAATAAATCAGGCGCTTGTAACACATAATTATCATACAATATTTTTTAACAGTATTTCTGACTCCAACCTGCCTAAGTCTAGTAACCATTTTGTTATTTTTGGGCCAAAGGATGGCATTTCACACAGTTTTAGTTGCGAAGGAATATCTGGGAATATAATAATATCTTATCTGGGCATCTTTAAAATATTCAAGCCTAAGCATTGTCGAATAATGCAAACATTAATATTGATGATTAATTAGTAATCCATATTTAACTATCTCAGCAAAAACGACATAAGATAATTATTGCCATAACCTAAATTTAAACTGAATCATTATAATTGATATTGAAATGTGAATTTCAATTATGATTTTAGATGATAAACCAATATTCTGATTCATATTATTACTCCTGATATTAAATATTAAAGTTTGAATAAATTATAAATATGTTTTCATTGATATGAAAGCGCATTATTTATTTATAATACTCTGTAAGACCAAACAAAATCAACTTTGAAATTTAAATTACTGACAAAATATGAAGCTGTAATATATTTTATAAATAACTAGCTGATTGCTGATTACCCGGCGTTGCTGGGGGTTATCCTTTGGAGATAGCACATACACCATGGCGGACTTTGCTGTAGGCCTTTTTAAGGTATACAATTCCGTAGTACCATAGACATATGAATATTAGTAGACCTGCCCTAAGTGATTAAAAGCGTATTATCCCCACTCCCCATACCGGTTCCATTGGAGCCGGCTGGGCTCGCGTATGGCCTCAAGTGAAATTTGAAAACGTGACGTCATCATTCTTGTGCGAACTATGGTCGAGGCATCATCGGTTCATTTTACGAAATAACACGGCAAAATGTTGACTTGTAATATGAAAACTTGTAAAAATAGATGTGAAAAAGAGAATAAACCCAATTGTCGTATTACATTCCATAAGTAAGCATTATTTTACTTTATTTTAAGCATATTCACATTGTATAATAATCATCAGTTGTAGAAACATGTCTGGACGCGAAACACAAAGCTGGTTGGTTGCTGGGAAGTAAATTATGAACATTTATAAAAGTGTCTTAACTAAATACTTAAACGAAATATTCGACTCTGAAAATATAACCGAATTTTTTTGCCGAATTTGGACTTCGCAAATTTGTTCATAACGTGGCGAGTAATTTGCGCTCCCATGTAAAAATGTCTATTCATTCAAAAGCAGATTTTACTTTTAAGAAGTAAATGGTGATATTATAATGCGAGATGCCTATTTACTGTCAGATTGATTTATTGACGAATCACAGTCAGCTTCACCCCCTTCGTTCTTCAACAGGTGATTTTACCCCTCGCCATTATCTTCTCGTCTATTAATTCCTATGTCTGTGCATACATGTATAATTTATGTTAACCTTCCGGAAGAAATTCTCTAATTGATAGTGAAAACCCTATCAAAAACCGGCTGCGTAGTTTTGAAGAAATAAGTGCACAAACAGACAGACGCGGATAGCGACTTTATTTTAAAATTTGTTGTTTTTTGGTAAGAAGGTATTTTGTTTCATCCTTTCCACGAATTTCTTTAACAATGTTTTTTTCGTGGAATAATTTATTTTTCGTTGTGAGATTTTTGTTTGTATGTAGTTCGAAGTAGTAATATGAAATCATGTTGACACCTAAAGATCTGTTTCTAAACTGTTCGGTGGATTGCTGCGTTATCTTTTATAGTCCTCATTTAAAATAACAGCTTTGAAAATGAATGCAGGGGTATTCTAAGAACTAAGAGCCCATAAACAAATAAGTTTCTTGTACCTAAAAGCTCACCAGGAAATTGGTAAGAGCCATTGTACGCCAGCAAGAATGAAAAAGAACTTGCAACAATACGTCATAAAGTTAACATGAACACTGTGAATGGATCTTTAAATAAAGCAATGGATATAATCACCACAATTGGTGGAATCATCAGAAGATAGCGCTGGCTATGGAAACAGGAAATATCTAAATGCAAATTAAGAAATTATCTGCACAACTTGGCATTGTGGTCTGTGGCGAAAGAACTTTCTACGGATGCGTTCAACCTACCTTTGATACAGGCGCGCTAACCATCTATAACCATCAGATCTCGGTGAACAATTAAAATCAACGAGTAGAGAAAAACGTTGCGTCACGAAAATACGAAAACGTAAATGGGTGTCTACGATTTTCAATAGGTTGTATTTTCTAGTATTTCCTGGCCATTGAAAGAATTATTCTTAATACCTCCAATAAGGAATTCCACTTTTTCTCTAACATATACCTGTATTTTTATTATAATGATATTTGTATCTAATTTTCGTGGTTGAATTTTTTTTCAACTCCACTAAACGACCCAATTTGAAGTACGTAGTAAGTATACAAAGGATTTCATAACAATAATAGAGCGCTTAGATATTTATGTTATTTTTAACAAATTTTCGTGATTTACGTGACGGTTACGAGTTCCGGCCTGCAGTCTGCTGGGAAAGACTCCGTTGGTAGAAATAATAATGTATAAAATATTAAAAATATTTTTTTTAAGCATTAAACTATTTATTCATCATTGGGATTTCCAATTTTATATCAAAGTATTTTTGTGTCAAAACCATAAATTGTTTTAATTAATTGTATTTTATAATGTCAAACCACAAAGTGATTGCTTTCCACGAAAATGAGTCCGAACGATAAACCGCCGATATTTAGAAAATAAACTACCAATTTGAATAAGGAATGCAGTTGTCCGTCGAGGTCAGTCGTATGCAGAATTTCCGTACACAGAGCAAACTCAGCCAACAATCTAGTACAAGCAAAATAAGGCAACCAGAAAGAAAGTACACGATCGTTTGATGCGTATCCAATGAACTCAATCGCCAAATTTGTACCTGTTTGCAGAGTGCCAGGCACTTGCGTTTTCACATTCATACTTCACTTTACCGAAAGAAGTATGAGTTCGAACGCAGAAGAAAATCAATGTTTTGTGGCACGAAATACAAACGCCAAACCATCAACATACAAGTGTGGTGTGAGAAGTAGGATTGAGTTTGTAGTTTTTACGTGTTCTTGATGGGGTTCTCAATAGTCGGAAGGTGACCCCGATTTCTTCGCAGTTTGTACGAATATTGGATGTTTTGAGCGACCTGGGTGGACAGGTGAGGCTACCAAGGAGACAGGAAGTGACATAGCAGCGGCCAGTAACCCAAATAACAGCGGTCGGTTCCGAATTCCTCAATCAAAATGTAAGCAGGTGCCTATTTCCTGATTCCCTGGTACCTGCCTTCGAAAGGAGAGCTGTTTAATGTGGTACTTTTGTATTGAGCCAGGTAATAAGTAGGTATTAATCACAATTAAACCATATTATGGTTCCTCAGGTATACATACGAAATCTTTGATCACGTTTTCATTGGCAAAAAAACAATACTTACCTTTTTATGTAGCGGGTTAACTACGTACATTATCTTCGCCTTCTACATATTATTATATCTAGGTAGCAAATTCTACGTTATAATATAATGGTTTACTTTGTTTTACTTGCGATTTTGACAGACATCTTCAGACTGGTACATTTTAAACGTATGTTGAATTTACAACAGGTTTCTTCTTCCTTGTGAGTGGTTTTATTGTAATTTTCTGTAGTATTGAGATCTTAGAAATACGTGAAATATTAATCACATTTCAAAAGATCGTTTTTACAACTAAATGTTACTATGGTGGAAATTAAAGATTCTGAGAATATTGTATTTTTATGTCAGAGAGCAATATAAGCTTTTTTCCATGTAACACTTGAAAACGTATAACAAACTATGGGCCTTGTCTTATTTTTCGGCAATTATATCGATATTCAAAACTTCATAACTTATAGTGGAAATAGTAATGCGAGCTGAAAAAAGTGGTTCACGAATGATAAAACGGTGCAAATTTCGAGAGTTCACAATTAAACAGATTTTCTCACGTCTTAGTAGCTCAATTCTACAACTCGTTCCCGAGTTCGAGTTCAACAGCTCGGCTTCTGTGTGTTCTCCCTCCTACTAAATGGGCATCTTCAAGACCCATTTCACTCAACAGCGACCCCAAAAATGAAACAGGCTGAGCGGAATTATTTTCCTCAAAACCTCCTGTGTGGAGTTAATGTAAAAAATATATATAGATAGATACATAATATATATTCATACAATCTTCAACGGATTAAAATTCAATTGGTGCAGGGTTAGCAGCCGGTCGCTATTGAAGAATCTACTCGCCCTATACAAGACGCCCAGTTTATCGAAAGCCAGATTTACTCGGGCTTCTATTGAGCCCAGATATTTGAACCGGTCTGATATACTTACTCCAAGCATTTCAATGGAGTTTTTATTGGTGATTCCATCAATTTGCACCAGACAGTCTAAATTAATTTATTTTCGATTTTAAACGGTATGTCTAGGAAGATAATCGCGATAGTAGCCAACCTACGATAGGAGAATGCACCAGAATAACAAGACAAACATATGTGAATTCCTCAACCTTTACTAAGCAACCATTTTACACAATACGGTCGGTGGCTGAGTTCGCGTTTGGGTCCCACCCAAGCGTAGTGTGTTCAATTCCTCGGCTGGCTAAATCATCCATCACAACACAAGCAACATTTTCGGCTTACTGTGGTGGTAGTAGGAGATTTTCAAATATCATCAGGTTATTCGTAACCCTGGAATGTTTATTCTTTTATTTTTTTCAATAAAATAAATAAATAATTCTGAAGATAATTTACTGAAATGAAAATTTGAAAAAAAACGGGTACATACTAGGGTAAGGCCCTAAGCCGTTCACATCATTCGCTTTTTTGTAAGAATTGATCCCGAAAACATTATTAGTAGTTGGCTGGTCAATTTGATAACGGCACCTTTTAAAACCAGACCATTTTTTCAACAAATTATATTCATGTGGAAGTTATTTTATTTTTGTTTTATAATACCCACTTATTAGTTAACATAATCACCGTACTACTTATTATCAATTAGATGATTTACAATTATTGGCACGCATATCTCGAAGCATCCAGTCTTTTCTTTCGGAGCGTTTTTTTTTCATAATGAAGAGATAATAAAATCGGCCTTCACCGCCAAGGGGAAATAACAGGATATTGGAACATGGGGGGAATCTGGTTATTCAAATATATTCACAGAGCTTCACACAACTGTAATTATTATTGATCTCGTCATGAATTGTGTATCCATCCACCTGTCCGTAGGTACATTATAAATATTAGAATAGTAAATCGTTAAACGTGAAAAATCACGGAAGTTTTGCAAAGATGAAAACTGTTTTTTGTTTTTGTTTCTACAGAGTAAAAAATATATTAACGTTTCCAATTAATAAAAGAAGAATAACCTTCTTGTAAATGAATTATAGGTAGTACTTAACGCATCTCTGGATTTTAAAATATTATTCCAATTTTGAAAATGTCTCAGGAGCATATTGATCTTGGACAGGGCGTTGTGGAATATATTGATGGTGGTGAGGTACGTTTTTTGGTAGGTATCTACTGTCTGATTAACCATAAAGAGAATAAATAAGTACCTACTCCAAAAGAAAAAAAACAAAGCTTGACCGAAAATGTTATGGAATACAGTTCATGCTTTGATATAAAAACTCGTGCGAATAATAATAATAATAACATTATTAATAATTTTATTCCTGAAAACAAGACTTCTCGAATTTATGAATTAATGTGATGGCGCCCTGCTTTTGCGCGTTTATATTGAGCAATTATTTAATTGGTACATTTTTAACAAGATCTTCGATTTTGTAACAAGTAGGACTTTTAAATGTCTTGGACATCCTCCTGGTACCAGCTAAATTATTTAATAATAATAATTATTATTATTATTTAATTGGTACATTTTTAACCAGATCTTCGATTTTGTAACAAGTAGGACTTTTAAATGTCTTGGACATCCTCCTGGTACCCGCTAAGTTATTTAATAATAATTCAATCGATTTGCAATTAAAAATTGATGACAAGTAATAAGAAGAAATAGGTATATAGGTACCTGAATGTTCGTTCTCCTCACTTCGATGTAAAGCCAGTTGTCGGTGGAAAAGGCTATTGCCATCAATGCAACGGCAACTATGGCAGTAATAGTAGCCAAAGATAAAGTGACCGCGGAACAAGGCATTTTGAAACTGTTAACAATATTCCCTTTCAATAGCACAAAATTTCAACAGAGAAAATGGTCCTCTCACAAACACTACACGAAAAAATTGAAATATCTGTGACAACACATTCAGAACATTTTCGGCACGCGCGACAAACGACCTACACAACCACTTGGCAAAACTTAACTCACCTCGCGGTCAGCGCCAATCAGGTTTCTCAAGAAAAGTAAACTTTCCAATTTTAGCGGCATCTCGTTCCAGTGTGGTAATATCGAAAATAAGTGGATCTGTTGGAAAAATATTCCTCATATTATAAAATACTATTTATCATCTTAAAAAATCTCTTATTTTTTTCCTTCGTTGAGATTTTCACGCAGAAAACTATTATAGCGATTTATTTTTGAGGTGTTCTGCCTTATGTGTGGTCATTTATTTGGAACTATGAACATATTTTTTACTTAATAGCATTGTATTATATTTTATCTAAATTTATTTCATCTAAGAAAGTTTTGATAAAAAAATTATAAATTGTGTTCAAAAATACATGGTGAATTTGATTTTCCTTTATTTTAAGATAAATAAACAAATATATAGATAATTTTTGTCAGTGTTGTAAACCCAAGTATTATGTAAAAATCTGTTGACAAATAAATGCTTTATTATTATTATTATATGTTTTCTTGTTCACTGTCTAGATGCGTTATCAAAACTGAGCGCTTAATCCAATGACAATGAATTAACCGCTCAGTTAAATTTCAGTTTATTCGATAGTAAATCACACTATTTACCTTAAAAAAATGTATGTAGTGCGAATCAATAATGCCCCATTTATATAAATGAAAACTATGTACTTACCGAGATTTGTGAGGAGATTTATTTTTTAGAACAAAAATTTGACGTTTACCAAACGTCAGTACTTGTTTAAAAATGGCTGTCGTAGAGGGGCCCGCTGTTAATCATGACGATCTTTTGATGAATGTTTTGGTAGAAAACAAAACATTGGTTGGATTTTTGTTTTCAGTGTTCGGCTTTTTATCACGGAAGTAAGTTTACATCATGCACTGAGCTTTGTGATAACCAAATATTGAAGTTTCCTTGTTCGTTAATTTTGTAATCTCAATATTTTTGCAGGACTGACTTTTATATGATTCGAGATGAATCAGATTTTGACAGCGTTGGATTTCCTCCCGGGATAGCAGAAGAATTGGTGTTAAGGGTTCTCAGAAAATGTAATTCTGGCAATGTATACACCGCTGTGCCAGAAAATTGTCATGAATTGATTGACGATAGGGAATGCATACCTCCTCCAGTCGCTGAAGAAGTTGAAATAGAAGCCACTGAAGAATTAACACGTGAAGATGAGCCGGTTAGTCAGCCAGAAACCTCTTCAAATATAAATTTTGAAGCCTTAAACATCAAGGAGAGTGTGTTAGAATCAAACAAAGCCCTAGAAGAAGAGTATTTTAGCTCGCCGAGTAACAGCAGAAGCAATGAACCAGATTATCCAGATCCTGAGATGGTACCATCTCATTTGATTGAATCACAGACACATCCTGAAACATACAATGGCGCTAAAAGGGATAAATACAGTTGGTCTCAAACAATCAGAGAATTAGGTGAGTAAACACACTTAAAAATTTTTGCTGCGGTAAATCAAAGTAACAAATCTGTGCCAAATTCAGAGATGAAAATATGGTTCTGAACTTCGTCTTGTTACTTAATTCTTTCCTATCGATTTTTACAGATGTGACAGTGTTACTTCCTGAGGATGTAAAATCCTCAAAGCAACTGAAGATAGACCTTACCTCAGATTCTGTGAACATTCAGTATTTATCTAGTCAGAAGGAATGGATAACCTTGGTCAAAGACAAGCTTACCAATAAAACAAAAGTAGCTGAAACAATATGGACCATGAGTGAAGGCAAAGTTAGGATTCAATTGGGTAACTTATTTTTATTAAATAATTAATACCCCACATATTATGCAATGCTTATTAGAAGGTTAGAATTAGCCGTGTTTAGTGACCAGATCTGTACAGCCAGGCACTTTCCAACCTTCCTCTTTCCCATCTCCTAGGAATCTAAAATTTGAAAATTATTGATATGGTTAAATTCTGTACCTCCATAAAAATTTTTTTATTATACAATTATTTCAGAAAAACAGTCGGAAATGTGGTGGAACTCGCTTCTAGAAAGCGAGGAGAAAATCGACACTACCAAGATAGATTGCTCGCGGCCACTAGATGAACTCCCAGAGGACCACATCGCCAAAGTCAGGGAACTGCAGTGGAACCAGCTGCAGAAGTTGGCTGGGAAACCTACCTCGGACGAGCTCAAGAAGCAGGAGATTCTGAAGAAGGCGTGGAACATGCCCGGGTCGCCTTTCGCAAACACTCCGTATGATCCTAACGTCTTCCATTAACCTTTACAGCGCTGGCTGTTTCAACGCAGTCTATCCCATCATGCGGCATGCGTGTGTTTTAGTGAATGGATCACATTAAGCGACATCCGCTGACAGGAATAGCCGCCATGTCGCATGGATTAGTATGCGATAGCCGCGTAGGTCAGGTTAATTCTTATGTTCATTTTTCAGATAACAATATAAATATTGATTAGGTTGTTTTAAAATTTTATCGCCTTTATTTACACCAATTTTTTGTTGTTAAAATTTTTGCTACGAAAAACTTCATTTTTTAATATTATTTATCCATGCATGCCAGTTATTAATTAATAAATAAATAAAAATTCATACCCAAAAAATTAAACTTTTTTTTTTACCTGTATTTTTCATGTATCTTTTACAATAAAATAAGCAAAGTACGCGTTACAAAGTTTTTCGGTAGTAATTTTGGAAGAGATTTGGAAAGAAAAAAAATAAAACAATAATTTTAACAACATGCTTTTTTGTTTAATTTGTGCATAATATGTCTTAAATAACAACAACATGAAATACCTGATAATTTTAATGAATAAGGTTTTATTTTCTTTATAAAGTTACAAGTTTTTTAAGGTTCACAAAATCCAAATAACAGTGAATTTCAATAGAATTCCTCTGCACAAAAGCATGTTTATAATTCTGGACATAGCTGTAATGCTGGTGTATATTGATATAGATTTTCACAATAATAATTGGAGTAAGTATATAATGAAGTACAGATTGAGTAAGTATTGTGTACATCAGAAAACGTATTTATGTATGTAGTTATATTAAATAATTCAAATTCAATTTGATCCACTACAAAATGAATTCTAATAATTTTAACAGCTTCATTCAAATTCTCATGAGATTCTTACATTTATTATCAAAGACAACTCGGCCAAAAGATTTCAATTAAATATTGGACAAATCAAAGATTCATCAAAATGCTAAATAATTTATTGCATAGCTGTGATCTACTAATCAATTTACATGTTATAATCATTGACAGAGTAGCACTAAATTATAAAATTTTAAACACAAAATGGACATACCATAATTATCATAAAAAATGAGTCTTAATAAAATATGGTTTTAAAAATATATACTCTGAAATGTAGACATCATTCTAAATAGGAGAGGCACCAAAATAATGACATTTAAAATTAAAATAATCATTGGCACACACCACCCTTTAGAGTGAAAGTTTAATCTAGTTCGCACCCATTAGTTAGGTTAGGTTAGGATATTGTAGAAATAATGTTGAGATTCGCTTCACAGTGATTTAGGATTGCACATCATGAAACTTGAAGAATTTAATTTGTAAAACACTAAATAAATAAAAAGCCTCATACGATCATCGACAATAATTACACGTAAATACATAGTACACTAATTCAACGAGAGATCAAAGAATTTCTTTCCGCAAGCTATCTAATTTATACTAGAATGGATTTAAATGGTTTTGAATGGAAGGACTGAAAACTATCAGTTCTGATATACGATGCCTTGTAAAGAACAGTTCTGATGACGACTACATGAATATTGCTTCCCAACTAACAGTTCTATTAATACTAGTCATATTAAGTGAAAGTTATTATTTACCGATGACAAAAATGTTAATACAACAAATGGAGGTGTGTAAAAATGCTTTATAATATTAATACATTTTACATTCATATTATCGAGACTAATTTTTACCGAGTATTCAATTTTAGTCAAATAATCTGACTAAATCTTATTTGTGAGGAAAATAAGCTTATTTTTAGCGCAAACTATGTACGCAAATAAGTTGTTTATCACTGATTAAAAACTAAAAAAACATAAAAATTCTTCATAATAATATCTCGTAAACGGTGAGAAAATAAAAAATATAAGCAAATTTCAAGATATTTTCATAACGTAAAAGTAAATATCACAAAAAGTACACAAATTGACATGAAAAATCAGTACAATGAATTAAGAAAATAAATAACAAAATATTATTTAAAATGTCATGTTTACCATCATAACACATAACACAAAACATAAAAATGAAATAAATTAAAACAAAGGGTAATTTTCACTTTCAATGAAAATCTATCACTTTTAACACATGTACACGCTTTACATGGACAGTTTCAAACTGAGCAAAAGAAATAATGCAAAAGCGTACACGGTAGATTAACACAAGGCAACTTCTCAAGGCCCAACCCGTAGACATTCCAGCAAACCGCAGACCAGTTCAAGGGGTATACCGACCACCAGCATTTACCGTCATTATACTTTATGTTACTGTTTCATGGTGGATAGCGCCGAGGCTTCACCGCGACTATAAAGGTTTGGGCGGAATGCCCACTTGTTTCAGAGCGTTGCGGTAAGCTTCCAGAGAAGAGTTCAACGAGAGACAAAATCCACGGCTGACGGGAATGAGGGGGTACTCTGGCGGCGGAGGATCCACAGGTCCCATGGATGCAAAGAAGCTCTCCGGGGTGAGGGGGGAGTTGGGATGCAGCTTGGTATACTGCTCGGACATGGCCATCCAACGCTGCAGACGCCTGCATAGGTCTGCCGAATGCTGCGCCTGGAAGGACAGGATCTCCTCGCGGAACACCTCGGGTATGTTGCCCAACATCTTGGTGAGGGATTGCACCAGTTTCAGGAGAACCATTTCGTTGTACATGCGGGAATTTTCGCTTCCTTGCTGGGAACCTATCGACAAAAGTAATTATTTTTACAAATTACACAAGTAATTTTAACTGAACGGCGCTGATTACATAAAAATAAAAAGATTATGTCAATTTTATGTTGTTCCTGTACCTCTTATACTCTCCTTTGAACCCTATTATAAATCCACTATTTATCTCTATTGATACGGATACGGTATGCAATACCCCCCCTAAGCATTTTGGTCATAGGCCCATTGTGTTAGCTTCACATTTTAACAGTAGCCAAATTCCTTTCATAAATTTCACTAGGTTTATCATTGAGTGTTGGACAATGTCTTCTACATATTCAAGTCCCCAGGAGTCATCTGAGTTTTCTTCCCATCGAGACAGGATATTATCACTCTTCACTACCAACTGATAATAGCTCTGCCGGCTTCTCCAATTAGTATGTATGTAGTTACCTGGCTCGTTAGCCACTCTACCGTAACCTGCTATTGAATCGAGCTTATATATAAAAGTAATATTGCTGACCTTTTTGCTTGTCATATCCAGCCTCGTTGAAGTAGGGCTCAGCGCACAGGATGAGGCCCTGCAGAGATACTATGACCTGGATGAGGGAGCTCTCCTTGCCCCACACCTCCACCCCACGGCCTGACCACGTGCCAAGAAGTGAGACACAGACCTACGCATAAATTACCAGTGAGAAAATGACACTTAAAAAAACATTTTGCATTAAATACCATCACATTGTATAACTAAATACCTTTGACGACAGCTATTAATCTAGCAGTACAATAAAAATTAATTTGTATAAAAATTTCACTTCAAAAATGTCACAACAAATGAGTGGTGGAGTTGTTTTTTTTATATTCAAGGTTTTTTTTTGCCAAATGCATATAAAAAGTGAATCTAATCGCTCTACTGAACTCAAAAAAATGCTGAAAAGATGGATATTCTCTCTAAGCAACTATGCTTTAGTATCTATTGATCTTATGCATGTAATTTTATATATAAATACTCCTATGAGAGTGTTTGAGTATGATGTGTGCCTTTGAGTGTGTGTATGCCTATGAGTATGTTACCTGTGTTAAATATATCTGTCTATGTATTTAGTGTCTTTGTATTGTAGTCACTTGTAATGTTATAGTTTCTCATTATATTTGTGCTTTAGTGTCTTAATTATTATTGCGAAATCGACCTGTTGACAAACTGCTTTGGCAGTTTAGCGGGTGTTTATAATGAAGAATAAAAAAATTCCAAACAGTTTTTGCAACTATATTCAGATTACCGAAATTTCAAATATAACTGCTTAAAAACATAATAATGATCCATTTTTTAAAAATCACTATTGACTTTCTAACTTAATCACGTGTATATTTTTTTTGTTATAGTTAGTTTTAAAGGTTAAAATTTTACGGGTATCCAAAAAGCGGATAGAATCTATGGACGTGACCCGTGACTTTAAATACCATCACATTACCGATGACCAGTCTCAAAAAGCCAACTTTTTTTTTCAACCGGCACTGTACTTTGTATGAGAGTCGAATGTTTTTAATTCTTAAGATTACCCGCTTTTAACACTAGGTAAAATGTTAGCATCTTGTCACTAATTTTATTGTATTGAATCAAAATGCATCCTTGACCGCACCTGATAACAACAATTTACCGGTGTTTTAAAACCTACATTGAAAAAGTCAAGAATCCAATAGTTCCATTCTGCGACCAAATTTATTTTTTTAGTGGTACTTTTACGGACAATTTTACATAGGAATAGTTTATTAAATTATATGCAATTATATTACTACTAAACATTGTATATTTTTTTAATACATTTCTGAAGTACCCCAGGAACAAACTTTTGAATTTACTATGTGATAAATTGAAGATGTCTACTGAAGAAGCCACATTATTACCCTCCATTAGTATTCCTGGCAATGAGGAGTACATATTATGGTAGTTAGTTGCAGAATTGACGCTCTCTGTGCTCGAGGGGTAAGACTGGGTTTACACTTGTTAAGTAAAATTTATGACTTTCGTAAATTTTTGAAAAGTTACTCACAGGAGCGCTTACATATGCATCCAACTTATCGTAAATAATGCTCACGGAAGTTGTTAGGAAGTTTAATTTACGAACTTCTCACAGAGACCACTACACCAGTACATAATTCTATTTTTGGTAAGATGGCTTCCTGACAACAGCGCGTTGCCGCCGACGACAGCTGTCAGTTAGTAATATTTGATAACAGGAATTTGTTTATTTACGGTTAGATCATGGATCCCCATATAATACCCATTTCCGCACACAACGGATTGCCGCTGCGATAATACGCACAATTTTGTCAAACAAAAACGTAAGGGCCCGCAGAGTGTGTTGGATTAGGAGTTGGCTTCAAAGAAGAAGTACTGATGGGGTTTTCGTTCGTTTAACGGCAGAATTAAGAATTGAGGATCAATAAAAATTCTTTAATTTTATCCAAATTATAGCAACTGACTTCTAATACATATTGGAAATGATTGGACCGCTAATTAAAAAAGAATGATACTTGTTTTCAGAATGCTATTTCACCAGCTGAAAAATTAATGAGATTCCTTAGGCGTATGTGTGTAACACCATGTACGATTGTGTGAGAAATGCGGAGATCCGCAAAGAGTACAAGGCTGATGTAAGCGTAATAAGTAAGATCAAGAAAGGGACGCTTAGATGGTTTGGGCATGTAGAGCGAATGAGCGTAGAAAGGAGTTTAAGAGGAATATACAATGTGAATGGTAGCAGAAGTCGTGGACGTCCGAGGAAGACATGGCACGACCAAGTGAATCAGATACTTGAGTCAGGCCATGTCAGGAGTCAGAATAATAGAAGAGTATGTATTAGACGATGTATGAATGTGAATGAGGCAAGAAGTGTGTGCCAAGACCGAGTTGTTTGGCGGTCCGTCCTCTCTGCCTACCCCTGCGGGGGAAAGGTGTGATGGTTAGTTAGTTAGTTAGAAAAATTAATGGTGACTATTCGATTTTTGGCGTCAGGTAATGTTTTCTATGTATTCTTATATTGCATTTTTGTATGAATTCATTTGAGATATTAATTTGTTGTGAAGTTTGATAGCTGATCCATCAGTTCGTGAAGTCGAATACTAGAATCATTATCACACATTTACACAGGCATTTTTTAAACATGACATTGTGTTAAGAGTGGGTTATAGGGCATAATGGTGATTTGCTGGAAAACGGCTCCCTAAAACGGCTTAATACTACCTTTCGTATGTCATTCTCAGACTTCATATTTTTTAATACCAATTAATGGACTATTATTTTTCAGTCTGCCTATTTTTTTTTGTAGTTGTTGTAGGCATTCGACTATAAAAAATAAAAACATTGATACACCATACAACCCACTTTTAAAACTTGGATGTATGATTATCGCGTTAATAACGGCTTTACACTATATTTTTAATTTAAAATATGTATATAATACACACATCTGTAGAAGTACGGCCTCTTATTATCGTTATGATATCTGTGGATATTAACAATTAAATAAATACTTCATCTTGCACCAAATTTTCAACACATTTACACTGTTTTACTTATTACGGGTGAGAAGCCCCCGAGAGCGGTAGTGGGACTATACGCTCCTTGTTTTACGGCGTATATATTTCTAAAATGCCATCAAAATGTTTCATTTCTGGGTCTAAAAGTAGAATACCGACTCACTTGAAGCATTGCAATAATTTTAGGAAGCTACAAAAACGCTAAGTACTCACAAATACTCTTTTTTCACGTAAATTTGTCGCATTGTATTTTTTGAACTGTCATATTCTTTGAAACGAATAAAATGCAATATTCAATGTGCGTTGTGCGTACCTTTTCCTAACGGTTAGCACGAACGTCACAATGTTGATTTGCGTGCCCTTTATGCAAGTGTGTGTGAGAATTCATTGTCGCTCTGACTCAGTTGTGAGCGCGTTTGGTAATCAAACCAAAAATTACCATCTCACGCCAAATCATTTTTAGTTTGGTAAAATCGGCAATTTTAAGTGATAACATGTCAAGTTTTTCACTATTCCGACCTTACATGGTAAGGCGTATTCACATAAGGCGTAAACAAGTTTATTACCGTTTTTTTATCTTTAGATTAAACAGACAAAAAAAACTTTATAAGTAAATTTACGATTATATCACCTTTCTGCGTATACACACGTAACCATTCACAATTTGTCAAATCAAAGATATTCTATCTACGTATTGTGTTGTAAAGTTCCAAATAATAAGGGTTTTTTAGGAAACAATTTTTTCCCTACCGAGAAAACACAAGGCCTCTAAGTCTATAATAGCCAGGTAACATTTTAAACACCCAAATGCGGCAAAAATTGTGAGGCGCATATGTCGCCGTTCTATTTGTATAAAGAACAGTAACTTTAAATTCAGTAAATTTAAATGATTCACCATTTCATATATTTATTACGCGTCAATACATCTTAAACAATAGGTCGAATCGTGGATTCGTTGAATAATATTTGTATTTAGGTATTATATTTCAACCCATTGACGTAATTTTTTTCAATAGCGTTGGTCGTTAAATGAATATAACTATTATTTCCAACGGCTAGTTATATTTTGATACAGTACTAGTATGCCTTGCACGATACTGCCATGGTTAAAACAGATTATTGTTTAGTTAACACTGAATAATTTAACAAATATGTAAATTTAAAAAAAACTTTCTTTTATTTTTCGAGGTCAATATTATTAATATGTATAGATATTCTATCAAATATAAAATTTATAAATCTACCAAATAAATCCGCCTTCGATTTTCTCGAAAACGAAAGCTCAAATAAAAAATATCATAACCCAAAATTGACTTTAAATGAAAGGTAGATTCATTCACAAGTTATACCGTTTATACCACGAGTTTCCGAATACCGTGCAAAACAACCTTTCTTTGTATAGGAAATGTTTCTGAAATGCGATTCGTAAAGCCAAAAGCCGTTCAAATCTAATTAGATTTAACAACAGCAAGTGAATGATAAACATTTATAAAAAATGTCAAAGTAAATGCTTTACCAAAATAGTAGGTTCTGCAAATAAGTCATACCTTTTTACTAAGCTGTTTGTTTTACTTAATATTTCCGATTTCCAATTGCGTACGTGATGATGCGGGACATGATCATGACGCACATTTGACGTTGTATTTTGACAAGTTCATTAATGTACAACTACCGCCCTCTAGCGACAAAAAAATGAAGAGATTTTGACAGTTTGAGAAAATCCGCTGGCATATAACAAGCGCTTAATTATAAATAATGTTATGTTAGTCTCCATAGATTATTGCAGTGTATTATTTCAAAAAATTTCTTGGCGACAAGTAAACAAGTCCCGAATAGCAACGGTGGAAAGATCGAATCTTACTGTCAGTGTTGCAGATTTCTGTTTTACCATCCCGACAGTGACGTCAAAACTTACTGTAAGCGTCTCAACTTATCAATCTGTTTTGATAAGCTGTGAGAGAGCCGTAAATTCCCGCGTGAGCTAAGTTTTTAGATTCTCACGGCCAAAATCATTTTTGTTGTTTGTTTTTGGGGTGTTATGCCGTGTTGCGCTAACTCCTTCTTTAGCCGACGTTTCGGACAGCGTTGCAGTGTCCATCATCAGGGCAGATCCGGTAGATCCGAAGATGTGTAAATTTTGGTTGTCGAGTTTGTGCTTATTTATTTGTGGCCTGGGCCCGTCCAAGTGCGAAATGCCAACGGAAGTGGCGACATCTTGTGGCGAATTCTGAAAGCACAGTATTTATGATAGCCTGGGGCCCATCCAAGTGCGAAATGCCAACGGAAGTGGCGCCATCTTGTGGTGAATTCTAGAATTAGAAAACCGATTGACAGCGGTTAGAGTAGATGTACCCAGTATCAAGGTATAAATGCAATGGTTTTATATTGTATTATTATATGGTATTGGAGTATACTTAGACATGTTATTTGCGTTTAGCTTTGGTGTAGCCGTCAATTACCGGATACCAAGAGCTGTTGAGCTTAGCTCCGTCGTCTCTATTGATATTAAATGGATTTTTGTAGATTTCAATTGCCTCCATAATCAGGCGTGATCTATAAGTTTTGGGTCTTCCCAGGACCTCGGGAGCAAATCCAAAGTAATGGCCGGTTTCAATTAAGTGTTCGGCGATTGCCGATTTATCAGGGTGGCCAAGTTTACAAGCACGAAAATGTTCTGCTATCCTTTTGGAAATCGTCCGCTCTGTCTGGCCTATATAAACTTTGTCATCGCAGTGACAGCAGTTCGTGTTTACACTTTGCTCTTGCAAAAAAACTAAAAAAAACCTCCGAATTCGTGTGCAAACAGTATTTATATGGAAAATTTAAGTGCCAAAAAAGTTTATTTGATAAAACAGTAATAAAATAATACTATTCTAGCGGATTCTAAACATTTTTATCGAAAGTTTTAAAACAACCTAAGATTGTGTGTTTGTTCTCATTGAAATGTCCATCCCACCGATGCCTGATGAATGCTGCCATCGGCGTAAAAAAAGAATGCTGGATAAGATGACGTCCCCATCACAAAAAAAGGCCTCGGGAATGATTTCTCCAGTGGTTGAAGATGAGGAATCTGACGGAGCATCGGACTATTCCGACGTGTCTGAAAATGATAGTGAAATCCCAGTGTCCTCAGTACAGATACTGAACGACACTGAAGCAAGTCTAAGAGCACTCCAAGATGTCCTTGCTGAAAAGCAGTCAAGAGTCTCAAAGGATCAACAACTGCGGATAAGCGCATATGTATCCGCTGTATTCAGATCAGTTTCACAGCTGTTATTGGAACGAGAGGGTTTCAAAGCTGATCTGGCAACAGTCAATGCCAAATTAATAGTGGCAAAGGGAGAGATCGCGATTGAAAAAGCAGAAAACCAACACAGGTTAGAAAAAATATTGCAGTTGGAGTCAGATCTAGGACCAGTGATGCGTAGAGTAGCCGATGCCACGGAAGCAAGCCTATCGTTTGCCGATATTGTGAAAAATGGCCCACGGAAGATGATACCATCAATCAACCGCTCAGGACTTAACGTTGGGACCCCCAAACCTGCTGTATGCATCTTCCCAAAGCTGGATTCTACAAAAGATAGCGACGATACGAAACAGCTACTAAAAGATACATTACGACCATCAGAACTTGGAATCCGTGTGACGGGTATTAGGAGAATCAGAAACAAAGGCGTTGTAATCCATACTGCAACACAAGAAGATCAGGATAAAATACTGAAAACCCCATGTCTAGCAAACTCGGACACTCTAAGCGCTCGATTACCAACAAAACGGCTTCCAAGGGTGATTTTCTTCAACGTTCCTCGTGACCTAACGGACGAGTGCTTCCTAAAAAATGCCTTAGCAGGAGCCCAGGACAAAGCAGGCCTAGATTTCGCAGTAAAAAGTTGCAAGCTAAGTCACCTTGCTGGCGCTCGAACTGGATCAACTTGCCACCGGGTCTTCGAGGTTCCTGCCCACATTCGTCACGTGCTGGTGGAGCAGGGGAAAGTCTTTGTGGACTGGAATGTGTGCCGTGTTCGTGACTTCATTGGACTTACAGTGTGCTCCAAGTGCCAAATGATCGGACATTCCTTCAAGTTTTGCAAGGACCAGCAAAGATGTGGACACTGCGCAGGCGAAGGTCACGCCCGGATAAACTGCCCAAAAGCCGCCGCCGAGCCTGTCTGCGCCACCTGTACAAAATTTGGGAAGCCCGCTGCACATCCGACTGGAGACAAGGACTCCTGCCCGGCCTACAAGGCTGCCCTTGCCAAGGACTTTGCAACTATTGATTATGGCGTCTAATTACATTGAAGAAGATGACGAGGTAGATTACGAAAATACTCACAATTTCTGTGATTGGCTAAAGTTTCATAGCAACTACAATATGGAAAATATTAATATTGTTCAGTTGAATGTTAGATCGATTTATAAATACTGGGATACTTTGAATGTCTACTTAAATACTTGTTGGAAGCATATTCATGTGTTAATGTTATGTGAAACGGCTATAACACCGAATCTTGTCTGTCTGTATAATATTCCTGGATTTAATTGTTACAACTATTGCCGAACTAAAAAATCTGGAGGAGGTATATTGCTATATGTTCGAAATGAATTCACATTTCAACAGAAAACAATAGAAACAAATCATTTTGAATGTGTGCTTGGCTCTATGACACTTCCAAACAAGAGTATTTTAAACATCATAGCAATATACCGCCCCCCCAACTCTAGCCAACCACAATTTCTTAATGAAATATCTGCCATTCTGCATACTATAAGCCCCAAAGAAAATGTTTTACTTATAGGAGATATTAATCTAGACTTGTTAAATTGTCAAAACCCTATTATTATGGCATATGAAAATATAATGTCGGATAATTATTTAATCAAATGTATTTGTGACGTAACTAGAGAAGCAGTTTTAGCAGGAAAAGTTACTCGTACTTGTTTAGACCACATATTTGTCCGATTTAACAGTGGATGTAAACAAAGCGATTCTCTTTCCTCATGTGTATGTAATAATATTACTATAGCGGATCACTTTTTAACTGCAGTTAATATTAAATATAGTGCAAGGAAAGAAGCCCCAGAACACGGGGAAAGAATTTCGTTTTTATCGCAAAACAAAATCGACAAAAACATTCATAATTTTAAGTGGCACTCCTTGCTTGAGGAACAAGATTGCAATATACTATATAGTAAAATTAAAAACAACTTTAAGAATTTGTATGAACAGAGTAAAATCGTTATGAATTATAAACCCAAAAAAAGACCTCTGTCAATAAAACCTTGGATAACTTCTAATATCTTAGAAAACATAAAAAAAAAAGATTCATTGTACAGAAGGTGGAAGAATTTTCCTAGCAATCAATTCTTTGAATTGGAATATAAAACTTTCAGAAATAAGGTGACAAAAGAAATTATTAAATGTAAGTCTACCTTTTTTAACAATAAATTCAAAAATTATTTTGGAAATACAAAAAAAACTTGGGATGAAATAAATAAATTATTAGGACGCAAGTCCAAAAGTAGTTGTGACGAAATAATCTCGAAATATATGTTAAATACGAATAATGAAGAAACCGTAGCAGATAAGTTTGTTGAATATTTTACAAATAGTGTTAACTCTATGATACATAAATGTGATTATTTAGCATCGACCGTCAGGCCGAATGAAGTGCAACATAGTATGTACCTACCCAGAGCTACCTGCCAAGAAATCAATATTATTGTTAGCAAATTAAACAATTCAAAGTCACCAGGGATTGACAACATTCGAATGTTTGACATTAAGACACATATTAATATTTTAGGGCCTGTTATAACACACTTTATCAATTTAATTTTATCGCAAGCAGTAATACCAGATGAACTAAAAAGTAGCATCATTAGGCCAATTTACAAAGGGGGCAAACATACAGATATTCAAAATTATAGGCCAATAAGCATATTGCCAGCCCTAGAAAAAATACTTGAAAAATACATTTCCATAAAACTTAATAAATATCTAGAATCTTTCTCTTTGTTGGATCCCAACCAATATGGATTTCAAAAGAAAAAAAGTACGGAAATGCTGCTTCAGGAATTTTCAAATCACATAAATTATGAATTAAATCTAAAAAAACAAGTTTTGGTTTTATTCATAGATAACTCTAAGGCATTTGATACCATTGATACAAATAAACTATTAGAAACACTGGAGGCAATAGGAATTAGAGGAAAGCTGCTAGTTTTATTAAAAAATTTACTAACTGATCGACAAATAAGAGTAAAAATTCTTAAAAAATTTAGCAAAAGAAAATATATCTCAACAGGTGTTGCACAGGGGTCAATTCTAGGGCCAACCCTTTATATTATTTATGTCTCAATTATGAGAAAATTGTTTTCATTTGTTAAACATTTTGTATATGCAGACGATACGGCGCTCGTAATATCGCACGAAGATCTGGTTACTGCAATGAACCTTATGCAACATGATTTTATTGCCCTACTGAAATGGTCGCATGATGCAGGCCTCTTTATAAACGCCAAAAAAACTAAAATTATGCACATCAGATCTCCACACGCCAGATGTAATGTAATTCCTTCATTATATACACACACATTTGCCTGCATACATAAAAATGTTGCACAGCCCTGTTCATGTGAAACCATTGATTTTGTCAAAAGTTATGTATATTTGGGTGTTACTATTGACTGCTACATGAAATGGGATGTACAAATTGCTAATGTTTGTAAACGTCTACGAGCTATTGTGGGTAGGATTTATAAAATAAAATATTTCGTGCCTATAAGTACTTTAAAGTTAATCTACTTATCTCTGGCTGAATCCACTATACGTTATGGAATTACTTCTTGGGGACATTCTTGTAAAACTAATGTAAGCTATATACAAACATTACAAAACTCCATTATAAAATTGTTAATCCATAAATATGACAATCAACACAGAAGTAACATTAAATTAATGTACAAGTCTCTGAATATTTTACCTGTCAGAGGATTATTGTTTTATAATATTGTAAGTCAACATGTTATATTGTCTGATTCATTGTATAGGGAAAGAGTTTGCCATAAACATAACACAAGATTCACTCAAAATGAAGGACTGGTAGTTCCGAAATGTACTAATAAATATGGTGAAAGAACTTTAAACTATATAGTACCCAAAATGTTTAACTTATTACCAATGACAATTAAAAATAATAACATGTATACTGCTAATGTTAAATATAATCTAAGGAAATGGTTATTGGATAATAATGATCTATACTGATGCCCCTGAAATGGAATTCATATTCTTAGAAAATGGAAAAACAATTATTTTGTAATACCTGACTACCTACCTCTATTTATGAAACTATTGATGTACTTGTTGATAATACTAATTTGTTCATACATTTATTTTTACTTGCTTATTATATAAGGCTTTTATGCTACTATTTAAACTTTTCTGCAATGTAACCAATTTATGTAATTATGTACTGTTCAAATTGTATCTTATGAATGTATAAATGTTGTCTCTATGTCCCTGCTGACAAACTACATAAGTAGTTTAGCGGGTTTAAATGTGAATAAATAAAAAAAAAAAAAAAAAAAAAAGTCACAACCAGAGCAGCTGAGTTTGTACACTCCATCTGCTTCCAGAGGAAACTTAGTCTTTGCAGACCTCAGTAGGTCTTGGATTTTGGTGGTGGTTCCGAAGACAGTTTTGATGTTTTCTTTTCTCAACAGCCTGGCAATTCTGTCTGTCACATTGTGAACGAAAGGCAGGAAAGCACAGCCTTTTGAGTCTTGTTCAACTCTGTCTTCGTTTGTTGTAGATTTGGCTCTTAAAATTTGCCTAGTCTGACTTGCCGGGTAACCGTTGCGCTCCAGTGCATCGGTCAGTTTTATAAGTTCTGCTCCAAGTTTTGTTTCTTCACATATTCTGGTCGCTCGGGTCACCAACGTACGGATAAGTCCTCTCTTCTGCGCTGGGTGGTGGTGCGAATCAGCGTGTAAGTATCGATTCGTATGAGTTGGTTTCCTATATACGGTATGTCCTAGGCTACCATCGTGTTTTCGCATCACCTCCACATCTAGAAAAGGCAGGATTTTATCTTGGTTTTCCAGCTCCATTGTGAACTTAATTTTGCTGTGGAGAGAATTAAGATGGTCCAGGAATTCGTTAAGTTTCTCCGTTCCATGAGGCCAAATGGCGAAGACATCGTCGACGTAGCGCCACCATACTTTAGGGGTATCAAGTGCCGCTTCCTCAAACTTCTCCATAAAGAAGTTGGCTATTACTGGCGATAACGGACTGCACATTGCAACTCCCTCCACTTGCTCAAAAAGTTCACCCTGAAACGCAAAGTATCCCGTTTTGAGGCAGTGTTCAAAAAGTTTGCAGATGTCTTCCTCATATATCTCACTGAGCATTGTCATTGAGTCTTCTAGAGGCACATTTGTGAAAAGAGACACGACGTCAAAGCTGACCAAAATATCTCCTTCCTCAGTCTTAACCTGCTTAAGCTTACTGATCAGATCTGTTGAATCCTTAATAAACGATTCGGTTTTTCCAGTTTGCATCTGCAGTAATCTCGAGAGGTGTTGGGACAGTTTGTATGTAGGTGCACCAATAGCGCTGACAATCGGTCTCATTGGGATTCCCTTTTTGTGTATTTTTGGGAGACCGTACAGGGCAGGAGTTCTAGAGGCCTTTACAAAAAGCTTAGACCAATCCTCTTTTCTGATGCTAGATGCTTTGACTAGTTCCCTTGTCTTTAAGTCAATCTTGTTAGTAGGATTGTTTTTGATCTTCTTGTAGGTGCCGGAATCGCACAAGAGGTCTTCCATCTTCTTTATGTAGTCTACCGTATTAATCACGACAGTGGCATTTCCTTTGTCGGCTGGCAGAACCAAGATTTCCTCATTGGTGCGCAATTCTTTTAGGGCCGCAAACTCTCCTTTTGTGATGTTTGGGCGGGGTATTTCAGCCCTTTTCAAAATATGGCTAGTCTCTTGTCGTATGTTCTCTGCTTGCGATTCTGACATTTTGTGGACTTTCATCATTGTATCCCGCGTGAGCGATTAGACCTGTCAAAAACTTACGTAAAAAAAACTTCTGTAACTTGGTATAAATTACGGTAAGTGACTTATGGTGTCGTTTACATTGGTAAATTTGTCGTAAGTCGCTTACGTGAGCAACTAACAGGAAAAAACCTACAAGTGTAAAGGCAGCCTAAGGCTCTCGAATAGAAAGCTGGATGTCGCGGGTTCAAATCCCGGTGTGTTATTTCACAAATATTCATTTTAAATAATGTATACTATATTTGTGGCACATTCCAAAGTGGAAGATACTCTCAGTATCGCCCTGGTGTAATACCACCATTCAGAATTAAAATGTTACTTAAAATGGCTTTGGCCGTGTTTGGCGACCAGATCTGAATAGCCAAGTACTTCCCCACCTTCCTCTTCAACATCACCTTCCTCTTCCACATCTCCTTCCCCTCCACACTACCTTCAGCCTCACAACATACCCCCATTGGGGATGCCATACTCTCACTGGCTCCTGATGGTTGGGAGCGGTTTCACATAAAAAAAAAAAATTTAATAGAATTTCTTCACTGAAAAAAAAATCCATAGTTCTAGTAATCTGGTATTGGTGGAAACTTACAAATGAACTTACTTACTTACTTGTGAAATAACTGATACTTATGGATTATAGCACTATACAAATTATCCAACCATTATTATTACTGTCGAGTTTAGCTTTCCATTACACAATGCAATTTCTAAAATAATTTAATAATTTAATTTTTCTCGACAGTAATAATAATAGTATTATGTTTGTATTTATTTCAAAAGTTTTTGATTATTGTTTAAAAAATCATTAGAACTAAATGTAAAGACTCCTCCCATAAACACGAGCTCCTGGAGCTCAACTTATGGAGAAATAGAATAATAATGAACAAATTATTTATAAGTCTGCATATTGTTATCATTTATAATGTTAAATAATAAAAAAATAAAAATAAAAAAATAAAAAAATTCAAAATTATTAAATCTTTTTTCCAAATTCTTTGAATGACAATTATCTTAATAATTTAATGAATTATTATGATGGCTCGTAAAAATAATAATGATTAAGGACTGCAAAGAATTACACTAATTTATATATTGGTTATTTTTATATGACTAGCTTTAAAAACAGAGCTCACCAATTGAGAGTTTTTGCAGTTTCAGACTTGAAAGAATTAGACAGAAAGAATTCTGCTTTTTCTTAAAATAAAAACAATACCTTTCCGTCCTCGTAGAGATTGGGGTTCAGCCTATCCGAGCAGTAAGAGATATAATGGCACATAGGCGGGGCGCGAGGGTACTCGCCCCCGAGCTGCACGTCGAACATAAACAGGCCCCCCTCGTAAGGTGTCTTGCCGGGACCCGCTATCATGATGGACAGCAGGTCCATGCGATCCTCGTAGCCGCGCACCCACACCTGGAGGCAACAACAACAACAACTTGCCAATGATGAGGAAAAATCAATAATGGACGTGGAAATTATGCAAATTCCATAGTTCAGCAAACTCAATTAATAACCATGTTTATTTAGGCAAGGAGAACGGAGCTTTTCCATGTGAGAATGTTGACACACTACGCCTGAGGAATATAATACTATTTTAGATTGACAAGGTGTAGAAATGTTACAAATGCACAGAAATCTTGCAATTGTGATTGACAAGAAATATAAATTTTACAGATTTCACGCACTCTTTTGCAGTTGTGATTGACAAGGAGTATATTATAATGTAGGTCTGGAAAGATTTAAATTTACATACACTTCCTCGAAGTAAGAATTGATTGACAAGGTATAGATTTGACAAGACGTATATTTCAAACAAGTTGTCAATAATTATTATGAATAATTGAAACAATATTAATAACATTCAAATAATATGAATTACAAAAACAGAAAAGGAAAAAGCTTAGGGTGCAAACACAGAATCGAACTAGGAAATCTCCCGTTTCTAGATGTGTACATTAACCAAGTCTGCAACCTCCATACTTTTCTGCAGTGAGGTTTTAACAAATATGTATATATTTCATAGGTACATGAATTTTTTTTTTCGGTAAGAGGTATCTTATCTTTATTTCTTCAGGTCATAAAAATTATGATGTATTTAATATCAAACTGATGAAATAATCATTGTAAAATCAAATTAGCTAGAATAACTAATCAGTTCTGTGGCAGCTTCTTGCATATGAAATGCTTTCTTTTTTTAAAAAATAACACTCCTAAAGAGGAAGTCAGTAATACTAGTTTAATGTGGTGGCTTCTCGCAAGATTAGTTGTGTTCATTTACACTAGTGGTATTGGTTTACATACCCCCTGCGGCAAATGAGACTTCAGCAGCTTAAGCTCTCTCCGCACGGCCTGCTGAAACACTCGTGGCTCGCTGGGCTGCAGCAGGGAGAGGCGGAAGTGGTGCACCGTGGGCGCTGTCTCCAGCACGGAGAAACCCTCGCCCAACTCCGCAGAGGAGCTTGAGGGATCCGACGCGACTGCGCTGCATTCTGGGCTGGTCTCTGGATTACTTTCTGGAATATCAACAAAGGAATAAAAAGGTGTTTATAAAGATATTTGAAGCAAACCGGTGCACAAAAACATGTAACAACTAGATGTGATGGTAAGCCAGTCACCAACCAACCTCCTTACTAAGAACATCATAAGAGAGCCCAGAAGGGAAAATTGCTATCCAAACTGATGAAGTTCATATCAAAATCTAGACAAAGAGGGTAAGAAGACGAAAAAATAAGAACTTTAATTTTACCTTTCTCCTTAGGTGGGTTTTCTGTGACAGCAGTTTCTTTATTTTCTTTGCTTTCTACATTTTCTTTATTTCCTTGGATTTCATTGTTTTGTGGTTTTTCTTCGTTACCTTGGTTTTCTTTGTTTTCTTGGCTGACTTTGGGTTTATTCTCCTCAACCTTGGGAGGAAGTATTTCCGTTTGAACCCACTCAGTGTTTTCTTCGTCAGGATTCTTCCCAGTCTCCGGAGCTATTTCCTTGTCGTCTCTCATTGTGACTACTAAAGCATCATATTGCCTGGAAGATTGGACACATTATCAACATAATGTCAAAGGCGTTGCGATCATACTTATGACAGGGTTCAAACCGCAGAATGAAAAAAAATGTCATTATGTGAATGTAAAACGTACATCTCTAAATACCATCAGAAAGTTTCATAGCTTTTCGATTACTGTAAAATTTGTCCTGAAGGGATGCTCGATTAAAAAGTTCAATCGTCTCAGCTTATTGCAGGTAGAACCCTATCATAGTAGCACCGCAAGTTGTGCGTTATAAGAATTCCTTTTATGGCACACTGGAATAATATTTCATTAGTTTATTTTCACTCCCCATCTACGTGATTGGTATGGGGCTGAACAATATTCATTCTAGCACTAAGAAATAATGGAAACCCCCTTAAACTATGATGCAACATTAATATTATACAGGGTTTTCCAATAAGAGGTGTTATTTTTGATATTTAATCGTAAAAGATCAGTGGTTTCGTTGCTTGTGTGGCACGTAGCGCCGTTTTGTTGAAAGTAAACATTGTCCAGATCAATACCATCCAATTCCGGCCATAAAAAATCATTAATAATCTCTCGATAGCGCAATCCATTCACCGTAACTGTTGCTCCAGCCTCATTTTCGAAAAAGTAAGGTCCAATGACTCCGCCGGACCAATAGACGCACCAAACAGTCACACGTTGAGGATAGAGGCTTTTCAACAATAACTCTTGGGTTTTCCGAGCCCCAGATGCGAAAATTTTGCTTGTTGACGAAGCCACCGAGGTGGAAATGGGCCTCATCACTCAAGATGATTTGCATTTGATTCACTCAAGTGAATTTTAATAATTTCAATGCGTTGTTGAAGCGTGTATCGTTCCATTTTTATTAATGACGTAGTTTCTACTTGTCAAATGTCAAAAAATGACAGCTTCAAAAGTAACATCTACCGAAAGAGTGGGCTATTCAAAATAACACCTCTTATTGGAAAACCCTGTACATGGCTAAACAAAATAAATGAAAAATATGGTGAAAATTGCTTTTCTAAGAAAACATAGTGTATCACAAAAATGCTTATTATGTATTTAAAAGCTGCTTTGCATTAGCTTTCCATATTCATTGTTAGGTTAGTAAAATAATGAAATATTTTCACATGGATTATTAGAAAATACAGTACACTGATTTTAGTTCATTAAATGGCTTGAATTGAATATGTACTGTTTGTTGGAATTTTAGTATAAGGTATTGTAATGTGTGCTCTACACTCCCGGCGAGACTACCCTCTCCGTTCTTTGCGCTGTCTCGCCTGTGCCAAGTTAAGACGCTAGGCCATACACTAACTATCACCGACGAGGGGGTTATGATGTTGACAGAATAATGACAAAGGGTGAACTCAATCACTGCACAACCAATAATAAAATGACAAGTGCGTGAAGTGAGAGTGAGGAGGTAACACTCGTCCTCTGAATTTACAAATAAGTATTGCTGAATATTTAGACAAGATATGTATTTTGATGTTGGAGATGCAAATAATATTTAGACTGAAAAATTATATTCATTTTTATTTTTAACTATCTTCATTATCTATTTAACACTGGTATTTAGTGCAAAGTGTGTAGGTCTCATGGAGAGTGTAAAGCAGACATAACGGTAAATGCAACACAAGAAGTTGAGAGAATGATTAAAACATAAAAGAAGGCTCACATGGAAAAGCGGTATGGTAACGGCACCTCGCAAGAGGCATGAGCCATTTGATATATTACTTTATTTAGGAACTCCGCAAACAACAAGCTCCGCCGCCTGAAAGAGAAACAAAAAGCCGGTTGTCATGCAATGTTCAAATAAGGTGGTGACCGTGAGTAGAGCATACGTAGACAAGCCCTTGCAATGACAAC
Source organism: Hesperophylax consimilis (assembly GCF_061612785.1). NCBI lineage: Eukaryota > Metazoa > Arthropoda > Insecta > Trichoptera > Limnephilidae > Hesperophylax > Hesperophylax consimilis. The sequence goes on from NC_142847.1 coordinate 22,969,816, forward strand.
ACTACTTACTCGATAGCGTAATTTAAAACACATGCAAAAAATACATCAAACAAAAAACAGAATTAAAACTGTGCAGAGCAGAACAAAACATCGTGAGAATGAAAGCACTGTAATATATTCTTATTTCTATACTTGATCTAAGATATACAACACAATAATGTATTATTTATTAATTTTGCCATTATTTTGAAGAACTCTATTATAATCTTTTATATTATGTGGATAATATGATTCTAGGTTCTACAAGATACTTTAATATGCGACAGCTGTTTCGTCTTTTTAGGGCACATTTTGACAGTGCCCATCAGAAGATTAAAGACACTTATTGGTTAGATAACTAAGACAAGAAAACAGCAGTATTTTTATTAAGTAATTAAGTTCTACGTACATAATTATTATCGTCGACTGAAACTGACTTAACTCTTCAGGCCTCGGCCATATTCTGTCTGACGGTCGGAGTCCACTTTACAATAAAATCCAAATAAATAGAATATTTCTTAACGTATCCGAAAAGTAAAAACTGTGTTTTAAAGGAGATGAAATACGATCTCATATTTTATTATTAGAAATAAACTTTTTTTTTTCAAATATAAAAATTTTCAATGGATAACATTAAAAAAAAATTGCTCACCTTACGTTTTTTGTAAATAAAATAACTGATAACGAAAAAAAAACAACCCAGCGTTGCTTGACTTTTCTCTACTTTCAATAAATATTATATCCATGTATTATAGTACATAAACCTTCCGGGAGAAATTCTGTAAATGATAGTGAAAATCCTATCGAATTCCGTTACAAAGTTTAGAAGAACTAAGCGCACAAACAGACAGACGCGGATAGTGACTTTGTTTTATACTGTTAAGAAATGTATTAAAAACGTTATCGTAACCTTAATTTTTCATATAAAAATAATTAATAAAAAATTCACAAATTCTTTTCACAAAAGTTTTTTTTCAAATTACGGGCGATACCTTTGGTTTCAAAAAGGTGCACATTTTAATTCTTCTGTGGTGAATTAGTAAATATAAATATAAAGTGTGGAGTTTTTTTTCTTTTTAACACCGTTTAGATCATATTTCTTACTACAACAATTAGAAAGATACAACGATTTTGTGGGACCATATGAGTTGTTCCTAAAAGTGAACAAATTATTGATTTTATTGTTTCGGATATAAAGATGTTATCTTTTTACATATGGAAGTGTATAATGAATAAAGTGATTTATTATAGTACAACTTTCATGTCTGCATTTATCCGCAGTTAAAGAGAGCTAAAACAATATTCAAATTTAAAAGCTCTAAAATCCAAACAAAAAAAGTGGAAACTTTGCATCGAAATAAAAATGCCAAATGCAATGTGATATACTAGTCCCAGAGAGAGATTATATGCAAGTCAACGACGATCGCCCTAAAAGCCTTTTTATGTTTATCCTGACGAAGAAACCATTGGTTTCGAAACATGTAGATTCTTTTGATTGATTAGTGGTGTATAAAAAGTATTTTATTTTCATATAAGTCCCTAACACGCGCGAAACGTAAATGAAAAGGGCGAAAGAGCAAGCTCTCTCTCATAATGGATTCCAGGCATCGATGGAAACAAAATATAAATTTTATTGGTAGGTAAAATTATTTTATTTTATTTTCATATAAGTCCTAAAAGCCATTCATAAAAATCTTTCTTCCCACACGTCTTGTATGAAAATGAAAAAGACAGAAGATAACACAATGTCGAATGTCTTTAAAGATATTCCAATAGACATTTTGCAAACTTATGTTTCTTTCGAGTTGTATAACTACTATCCACTTGAGCGGTAACAGTGTTGATGAATCATGCCTATACATGGTGCGAAGCATTGCAATTGCAGTGTCGACCTTATGCACTAATTTTGCCTTTGGATATTATTACTAGACAAAAATAAAAATGTCACTTTATCAAGCATGGTATTGTCTACATGTTGACTTTTACAAAAATATGTTTTATTTATTGAAGTTTCTTGCCGGCCCCTATGAATTCCACTAAAATCTTATGTATCTCTCATTAATGTACGTACGTATTACTACTATGTACGTCTTTAATATATATCCTGTTATAAAAGTCTCATTAATTATAGAATAATGGTCACTGTCACACCAATATTATAACAAGCAAGTTATGACGTTAATTCCATTGGAATGCTCCGCGATGACGTGGATACGAGCTCTACCCGAGATACTTTAATCATATCCTTATGTATGCTTAAGAGGATATAAAAAAAATTGTTCAAAATATACTTACTCATAAATATTTCGAAGAGGTGAAAAGCGTAAAAAGCTTATTTAAAAGCTCAAGAAAAAAGATGTATAAGAAAAAAAAATAAAACAAACAAAGTGTTTAACCGACCTGCTAATCTCTGCACAAGCTTTCATCATTTGTATATTAATGAGAGAGCAGAGTTTCTGGCAAACATTCCTGGTAGATAATGGAACCTCCGGTGAAGAAGTGACTGGTGTTTGCTGGGAGACTAAAGTGGAGATAAAAAATAATATTAATTCATTTGACTATCCTCTTAAAAAAATATATTAAGATTTGAAGTACAGACTATTTAAATTACAAAACTCTGAAGTTTACCAGTACTTTAGAAATAAATAAAAACAAAAGAGTATACCTTTGAGTGTGGAGCTTTCGGTGGGGACAGAATCTTGGAGTATTAAATCAGTGGACAAAAAAGTGTTTTCCAAATCCGTATTGAAAGACACCGTGTTGTTGGCCGACTGTGAAATGGACAGCGACTGGCTGTCGACCCCGGAGTCTTCGTTGGGGCCAGTTTTGCACACTCCCAATGCCACGGAAATCTTGTCTTCAGGCTGAACAGTGAGATCGCTGACACTACCAACAGGGGTTAGATACTTGCAGAGAGAGCCTTCACTCGAGGAGGATTGCAGCCGAGTATCAGAAAACGGTTCCTTCAAACTGCCATTTAATTCGGCAGCCAAATTTTTTAAGTTGCAATAATTTCTCACGTCTATGTCCACAATTGGGTTTTCATTATTCAGGGACGAAGCTTTTTCCGTATAACTTATTGAATTGACTGAATCGTTTGCAGCTGCTCCCACTCCATTGTTGACAACCTGTACAGACCAGAATACTTTCACAAAGTGATCACCGACTGCGGTCAGGTTGGCTTGCTCAGTTTGGTATGATTGGGGCGACAGGATTGTTCTATATATCACATCTTCTTTTTCCTGTTCTGGCAGAGGTTTTATCTTGACAGGAGTGCTGACAGAAGTGTCGGCAGGATTGGTTACAGGTTTGGAGATGGGTGTGCTAGCAGAATTGCTGACGCAACTGTTGTCTGTAGGACTGACAGGATTTCTGTTAGCATTGCTGACAGGAGTGCTGATGGAAGTACTGACAGTGTTGCTGATGGGATAAGTGAGAGAATTACTATTGACAGTGCTGACATGAGTACTGACAGCATTTCTGAGGAGAGTACTGACAGCATTGCTAAGGAGAGTACTGATAGAGTGGCTATCGGGATTGCTGGCAGAATTACTGTCAGAATTGATGACAGGAGTGCCAACAGGATTGCTGATAGAAGTGGAGATAGGAGTGCTAACTGGATTACTGACAGGATTGCTTATTGAAGTGCTAACAGTATTGCTGACGGGAGAACAGGTAGGGTGACTGCCAACATTGCTGACAGGAGGGGTGACAAGATTGATTGTAGGAGTGCTGACAGGATTGGTGACAGGAGAGCTTGATTCAATTGCATCTGAAACAAGATAAACATTTGATTAAGTATCCTGGGAATAATAATTTGATCAATTGACACCTGCCCTGTAGAATTTATGTGAAACATATTTGGTGATAATTTCTAAAATTCTATATAATATTATTTTCACGAATAAAAGGACCAAAGCCTTTTTCCAATAACAAGAAGTAGAACTAGGACAGATTGCATAAAAGTAAAAGAACACTCACCAGTAGTTGGAGATTCAATCAATGCAGAGTGTACATCACTTTCATCGTGAGAGAACAGCCTCAGAACCTGATTATGCACTCGGCGGGAGCCGCCACTTCCCACTACCTCCCCTCTGGTTCCACCGCGCTCTCGAACTCGTTCCAACAGACCCTGGAAATTAATTGTTTCTCAATGTTATTATTGTCAGTGAAAAATGAAGGCATTACAATTATTTTAATATGTGTAGTAACAGTAATTAGATGACAAACCTGAAAGTGGTCTTCATGAAAAAACGATGTTCCTAAAAGTCTATCCAAAAAACGACAGTCTTTGTAAAGGTTCAGCAACTTCCTCATAATCTGGAAAAGTTTTTTTTAATTAATTTTTAGGCTTTTACCCAGGATCTTGGCTATCCCAGAAAACTTATCTGGCATTATAAATAATTTATAATATTATTCCGAGCAATTCATTTATTTGGTTCCATTTTTGAAGTGAAACTTCTTTAGGCGCGTAATGGATTTTCGGGGACGGAGTAAAACCGAGTCAGGATCGACACGAAAATGCGGGTACCCCCACCACCGCTCACCGTTCACTGTCCCTCTCTCACCATATGCGCTTGTTGAGGTGGGGGAGCCGCTCACGAACGTTCTCTCTCTTCTCTTCTTTCCTCTCTCTCAGACACCAGCGAACTGCGCCACGCCAAGCATCAGCTGCTTGGTTAGTATACTGCGTCGTGAGTGTAATACGAGTGAAATACGTAATTGATTGTGGTTCATACGGTTTGGTACAGAATTTCAGTGTTAAAAATGAGTAGTGACGAGATAGAGGTGATGAACACATCATTGTCATTGTAATTTCTTTGTAATTTTTAATTGTAATATTGTTATTTATGTAATATTGTATACTTGTGAATAAATTGAAAATTTTTGGAACTATACATTAATCGAACGTCATTCATCTATAAGAAAATATTAGAAAAAGCAAATCCATGCTTCGTCGTTGAATTATTTAACCTCTAATTTTCAAACTAACCTAAGAGAGAAAATAGAGATGATGAAATGAAAATAGAGAGAGAGGAATACTAGAAGTTTCACTTCTGTCTTGCGTAGGCTTGACACACCCACTTTTTTATTAATTCATAAAACACCTTAGTATTCATTTTCAATGTTACAGTGGTGTGTATATATTCTCTTCAAAATTAAAAACATGGTATTCTAAAAATTTCAAGAAAACAATAAAATACATGACCAAATACAAAAAATATAAAAAAATTTATATAATATACCCCGAAAAGAGACAGGAGTATTCAGGCTAGTGTCAAGTAGTGGAATGAAGAGATGGAATGTTTATTAGCGTAGGTTAAAAGACTTAATAAAAACCCCACCTCTTGATTTTGCAAGGCTGGATTCTTGGAGAACATCTCCTCGAGTTTGGCCATGGCGGCCCGTCCCCTCTCAATGTGTGCAGCGGCACGCGGCTCCAGGCAGCGGGGAACTTTGGGGAAGTCGGGACCTAAAAGTTGAATATGTAAACGCTTAAAAATGCATTAACAGTAAAATTATCTTGACCAAAATACTCTTTTATATCTAATTATCTATCTATTTTTATAATGTTAAAAAAGAGTTTCTGTGGAGAGCGTGCACGCGGGAGGGGGGAGTGGCTTTAATTTTTATACAAATCTAGAGTTTTATTCTGAGACTGATGAAATGTTGCACACTTCACCTTCAAAACAAGAGGAAGGTCACTGTTAAGTGAGATTTCGAAAAATAACCCCCACCGCCATCCCAGCACAATTGTGATACCTCTTGATGAAATTTTGCACACTTGATGTTCAAATAAGAGGAAAATTACCGTGTAAAGCCCGAGCAATGCCGAGGACTTCAGTTAGTTGTACTATAAATGTGAATGGTTGTTTTGTGCTTTGACAAATAAAATTATTGAATTTAGATAGTCTACCTTTAATGCATTTAGTTGTTAATTGTTTAGGAATACGTACTTGAGCCCTAAGTACCAAGTACCTAAATTTTGAATCAAAGTTACAAATCTGCCTTCATTTGCTAAAAGTTAATTTTATTGTGAGTCAACTAATTCACAGAACTATATCAGCAGACACAGAATAAAGAATGAGTTTAATATAGAGCTACCAAACTATTAATTTCTTCTTAAGACGCCAACACACAAATATCTATTTTTTTTTAATAACTGAAACAATAGAAAAAGCTGGCAAAGCCAGAATTGGTAAAGAAATTTTGGTAATAAAAAAATATGAAATGAAAAATAATATTGGTCATAATTGGCGCCAAAACCACAAATCTGATATTTTTTAATAATAAATGTGACAAGATACAGTGTCAGATTCGGACTTCCGCATAGGTCCGAGAGGCGCCGGCCTAGGGCTCCAACCTTAGGGTGGGGGCCCCGACCAAAGACCGATTTTTGTTTTATATTTTAACACGGAGAAATCTTACTGATATAAAAATATTGATAATTTAAATTAATCATAACCCTGTTAAAAATAGGATTTCAAGCCAATAATTAATGAATTGATTGGTATCCTGATAAACTTTTAGTAAAATACCAATGTTTTGTCACAATGTCGGAATTCGCATTCATAAAAATCCTAACATTTTCGCATTTCGTCATTATATATTATTAAGACAAACGCAGGTGAATGATAATACATTACAAAATAATAACAATAATAATATATTATTTCCAGTGAGTTTAAAAAAAATCATTTCGTTAAAAAAAACACATTTCCCATGGAATTTTTGTTGCTTGCGGTGCTTTTTCCGTGTGTTTGAAAATGCAATAATCCATATGGCACTCCGTTCACCCACACCAGATACCTACTACCTGCCCCGATTGGGGATACTATTGAAAAAAAATCCGTGTCTTTGTAAGAGTTGTAACTAATTTTCTACTCCCTTCACTCTCGTTACTTACCTACTAACTTGGAAGAAAGCGACGTCCTTGGTGTAAAACGCTCATAGGAACCCGATTCCGATACAACGATTTCTATGAGACCATATGAGTTGTTCCCAAAAGCGAACAAATTAGCCTGAAGGGTTAATGTATGCATACAAATAAAATGTTATGTATCTTACAACTCATATGGTCCCATAGAAACCGTTGTCTCCCATACTGCCATGGTTACAAAAATGATCTAAAAGTCACATTTTCATCACCTTTCAAAAACAGTTTTCAGATACGTTCAGAAATATTCCATCATATTGATTTTATTGCAGAGCGGAAATACTCCGAGCTTCTGACAGAATATGCCATATGAATAGGACTGAGGGGTTAATCATCGATGTAGGTGCTAATTTATATTATATTTCAAATATTTATCCTATTGTAAAGGTCCCGTTAATTATAGAAGAATGGTCACTGTCACCCATCAATGTTATAACAAACAAGTTACGACATACATTCCTTTCGATTGCTCCAAGAATGTGCGTACGAGCTCTGCCTGGGAATTCTTTATCACTTGTTACTAATCAAAGTGTAAATTGGCATTGGTAATCTAGAGAACATTTTTTTCCACATACATACTGTGCAGAATTTTATCTTAATATTACCTCCCGGAGAGTTGACAGTGAGGTCAACGGCACCTTCGTATCCTTCCACCATGTCCCTCTCTCGGCTCCTCACTCCTCCAGAGCCACCAGAGTACTGTGTCTCCCAGGAGTCTTCAGATCCCGTGCCGTCCTCGGCCCACAGGTCTCCCTCATCAGAGTCATACTCTCCAACCTGAACAATTAATACTTCATTAACAATGGACGTATTAGTCTGTCCTTGTATATAATCGGAATGTTCATTTTTATGTTTCAGTATTATTCTGCAAGGCATGGAAACCAAGCATTAAGTGTATTCTCAAAACATATTTAGAAAACTTCACACTGATATATGGCGTTATTTTCAATATTGTCGAATAAAACACTTTGGACGCGTTATGATTTTTAATATTGAGATGAATTATTGCTTTGTGTCCATACATTCAATTATTTTTTGTTCCTATAAAGCTCGATTCTTAGAGAACGGCATAAAAACACATAATTTTATCGCAAACTAACAAATACAACAAAACATTTGCCAAAACTCGCACATGTGTTTCTATAGAAAAAATTTATTATTATAAAACGGGCCGGCCAAGTAACAGAGCTTAGGTGGGTGAGCTTGCAGGCGTTAACTAAACACTTTTTTAACCTGCTTGCACGACGTACAGTGAATCCAGCATGTCTAGAAATGTATTAAATTGGAACTAAATTTTTCATTACTATGGCAACACCGAATTAGTTGCTTTGTCTATGACGTTTCGTATGTCTGTCATGTTATGGTCATGTTGCTCCGATTTACTGTCTTAAATCCGTGTATGATCCGCTCATTTAATAATTATTTTTTCATTGTTTGCCTGTATATTGTTTGAATTTAATTAAAATGAACAAACCGATACGTAGTGGTGCAAGAGAAGTTATATACAGCGTTTTTCAACGCTGCCTAGCCGAATATCGCGCGAAGATGCTCCTATCTAATTTAGAAGATGTTTACAAACGAACTGCAGAAATGACTGGTACGTAGTATAGTTTTTTTAATAAATTTCATTAGTATTAGAAGATTTATGCCAATTTTCGAGCGATTATAACCGTTACAATCTGATTTGAGGTTATGCTTAACAATCCGAATTTGACATTTCCTTTTGACAGTTCATATGAGGCCACAGGAAAAAGGGAATAACTCAATTAAAAAAAAAAATTTGCAACTTCTTTAAACTCATAGAAAAGTAACTTTTTTCTTAATTTTATCTTTCTTTCTTTCTTTCTAAATGAATATTATCTAGTATGTGTTTTTTTAACTATAATTTTTTTCTATAATACTAATTTTAATGATGTTTTTCACACACAGGAAAATCTGAATCAACGGTAAGACGAATCGTCAAGGAAGGGGAAAAGGCAGACGGAAAATTTGAAACACCGGGAAAACGGAAAATAGGACGCCCTAAAAAAGAGTTGGATGATTTTGATATTTGTGCCATTCGACAAAAAATTCATTTTTTTTACATAGTGCGAAAAGAAGTCCCAACTTTAAGAACATTACTAACTGTACTCAAAGAAGACATTGGATTTGATGGTAGCCGGGAATATTTAAGAAGAATTTTGCATTCCATCGGCTTTGTTTATAAAAAGTGCAAAACAAACAGAAGTGCTCTTATTGAAAAAACAAATATTGCGGCGAAAAGAGAGCATTACTTAAAAATTATCATGGATAACCGAAATTTACCTGAAGAACTGCAAAAAAATATTATTTACTTGGATGAAAGTTATATCCATTCATCCTACAAGCTAAAGAAATGCTGGCAATCTATGGATGTGACAGGAGTTCAACACGATATTTCAAAAGGTAAGCGCTGGATCATTGTTCACGCTGGAAGTGAAATGGGTTTTGTCCCTAATGCCCTATTAATTTTTAGTGGAACAAACAAAAAAGAGGATTACCATTCTGAAATGAATGCACATAATTTTAAAAAGTGGGTTGTTGAGAAGCTCATACCCAATATAGCAGAGCCCTCCATTATTGTCATGGATAATGCGCCTTATCACAGTGTTGTGAGAAACAAGGCACCAACAACCTCAACGAGAGTTAATGACATAAAAGCATGGTTATTACATAACAACATTGTTTTTGACAATTCATTAAGGAAACCATCATTGTTGGCTCTGGTTAAAATGCATAAGCCAGAGCCTGTATATGATATTGATGAAGTATTAGGAGAGCATGGTCACACGGTTGTAAGGCTTCCCCCTTACCACTGCGACCTTAACCCGATTGAGCTAATTTGGGCACAGGCCAAACGAAAAGTTGCATCTCAGAATATTGGAAACACGGTCAATATAAAAGAGCTGACAGAAAATGCTTTTAATAGCATAAGTGCTGATGATTGGAAAAATTGTTGCAAACACGTGATGAAAATTGAGGCAGAATATTATGCACGAGGCAGTACTCTGTATGATGATATCGATGAACTGATAATACGTTTAGATGAAGATGAAGATACGGAAGAAGAAGAATCGCATGAGGACGAAGATAATAATTACATGTCAGGTGTTGAATTAATAGACTCAGATTTTTAAATACCTTTTGTACCTACGTTTTTATAGCGAAATAAACGCCCACTTAAGACTTGTTTTGTTTTATTTTACTTCCATTTAAATTACAGTTTTTTGTGCAAAATTTTTGAAAATACAAATACGTTATGAAATATGCATTTTGGCTGAAGTGTTTTTTTTTTAACATACATTCATTGTCCTATGAGCCATCTTGGTGTTGCCATTTAAAACCTAGAAAACGATTGCAGCGCCATCATTTGTTTTCTACACTTAAATGTCGAGCTGTATAGTGATGTATAAATTCCAGGGAATATTCCCCTGGACGGGGAATTTTGATTTTAACAACATAATACCTCAAAAAGAATCATATTTATTAAATAAAAAATAAAATATACACACATATGGTACATATAGAGCAGGATAGATCCATAAAAACTATTCCCATATATATAGGAATAGGATCCAAGAGAAAAATAACAAAAAAACACCAATCAAAATAATTTTAAAGTGAGTAGTATGTATCTCTATATAATTGTATACTGTACAGTATTAGTAGTCTATATACACTTTATGCTAGTAAACGGTACATATAAAAAATCAATCGTAAAACTGTAAAAATGACAGAACTTCACAGATCGTTACTGTTCATCTGATGATACCGATTGGACACTGACACTATCAACTTCGCTTCCACTTTCACTTTCATATTCTTCTTCTTCTTCATCCGACCCGGACGAAGTTGTTGCCAACTCAGGATTATCTACGTTTTCTTCTTCCTCAGCACAGTCAATTGGATGTTTGCATTTGCGAGTACCAGATAGGTTTGAAACGTTATGATGCGAAGCAATCTGCTCATCCGTGGAAGAAAGGGTTTTCTTGGGAGCAACTTGAGAGCCTCTTTCAGAGGAAAGAAGTTTCCAATTGTGTGCCACAAATGTTATTTTCCCTGCTCTTTGAGTTGTTAGACGATTCCTCCGTGTTGTATGAATGCGACTAAATGTGCTAAAAGATCTCTCAGTAGCTGCTGAAGTAATGGAAGCAGTCAATATTTTTATGGCAACCTGTGACAAATCAGAACATCCGCACATACCCTTTCAACAGATCACTGGCGTGTTTTTATATGACACACTTCCATAGGAATGCCTTGCTCCATGATTCTTCTTTAGCCCTATAATTGGCTAAATCAACAAGAACATTTTCACTATCAACAGTCTCCATATGACCTGCTACTTGGTCAATGAATTCAAGTGCTTCAAGTTGCTGTGCGTGGCTTCAAGTTGCTGTGCGTGGCTTAGTAGATGTCCTTGGGGACCTGGATCTAGTAGGGCAGCAGCCAGATGTATTGGAGCAATAGCAAATTCTTTGAGCTGCGCCGCCTTTTCCAGTATTTGCTTCTCTTCGGCATGTGACAGTAGAGACGCTGGAAGATTTTTACTCAGACTGCTCTCAATATCCTCAAAAGCATACAATGCTTTGTGTGTTAGTGGATCGTCTCCCTCTAGCTGTGATAAAATAATATAATAATCCAGGAAACAATCGGTCGCAGAACATCAGCTAATGATGTCACTCTTGTCCAGTAAACATCATCGTCCAACAGGCTGTTCTTCATATCACGAGGTGAAGATGAGGCAGCTTCGTTTACTGCAAATGTTTGCATGCTTACTTTACATTTCATAATGCTGTCAAGGCAATTTAAATAACTGCCCCAGCGTGTTTTGACAGGAAGATGTAGAGTCGAATTCAATTTCTTTGCTGTATTTATTTCAGTTAGTAATGCGCTCAGTATTTGTGATTGACAAATGGTCTTAACGATACTAACAACCCTATGAATGAAGACGTTTGCTGATTTGGTAGAAAGAATGTCATTCACCAATAGGTGCATTGTATGAGCTACGCACCCAAGGGGTACAATGTGCGGATATTCACTTTGTAAAAGCTTGCATATAAGCATATTGGCCGCATTGTCTCCTATCACAACTAAAAGGGGGAGGGGGGGGGGGGGCATAAGTGGTAGGGAAGTCCCTAGATCAGGGGATGTCGTCTTAGATAACTGCTAACACTCAATAAAGCATCCAAGAGAAGTGTAGAAACCATTTTATTAAAAATAAAATAAATTCCCCGTTTTCGGGAATTTATTTCAGGTCGGGGAATATTCCCGGGTCTACATCACTAACGACGTATGATGATATTTGTACAATCTCGATCTTCCGGATGAAGGTTGAGATAAGTCCATTAACATGGTTCCCAATAACTTATATATTTTTTACAAGTGATTTATATTTTTTCAATGAAAAGACCATAATTGGATGAATTGGAAAACACCATTTATTGGATAACCAACACCTCTGCCATACGTCGCCCCAAGTGATTTGTTACGTTTTATGACTTGAGCAGGGGTACCCGGGAAACAGCGCGCGGCGTGATGGTTAGATACTTATTAAATAAATAAATTAGATAATTATTATACTAACTAGCAAATATTTGTGAAAAACTACCTAAGTGCATGCCGCATTGTTTTAGAATAATAGCCCTTGCACCGAGCAATATTCGAACATTTATAAAAAAAAAAATTAATATTTAATAAGATTCACAAATCATTTCATGCAATCTTTTGACCTATTTACTACAAAAATATTTAACTACTTTAACATGCGTAATACGAGTGTGCTGAAAGCGTGCTCGACGAATGTATTTCGGGACACGAGTGTGTCTCATTCTAATATACGTAAATCGGGATTACCTACCTATATTGTAGGGTGCGTGTTTCAGCTATCAGTTACTAACACACACATAAATGGAATGAAAAATAAATACTTTTGCTAATGCATTTACTTGATTATTATGAGCGATATATCAATGAATTAGGTATTTGGGCCAATCTCATTTTTAGTTTTATTTTCAGTACTAAAATAAATATAATAATATGGGTTGTTTTCGAGTGGGACATCCAAACAGATTGTATGAGAATTGTCGCTTCATTTTCACCTTAACATTAAAACGTACCTAAAGGTAAAAATTACATACAATCCGAAGGGAGGTCACTAGGGTCCACTATAAGATCGCAAAGTGAACATGTCTATTAACATTCCTTTTGCCCTTTCCTTTCCTTTTTTTGTAAACGCAGATCGATTACCGAATAGATTTTCTAGGATTACCTAAATTACAGAGAAGATATGTAATTAAAAAGACAACTTTGATTTACCGGACAAAACTCTTGTTTGGGGTATACATTTAAGACTACACGGTGTCCAGAAATTAGTGGACAAGCTAGAAAGTGATGAATCTACATCACATACAGAACCCAAAACAACTAGGTCTGTAGTAGCAATGAGTCACTCATGAACGAGCTGCACAATTGAGCTAGCTCTTTTGGATGAACCGTATTCGTACAACTCCCGGTAAATCGTACCACGGTTCAATGGAGCGGCAACTATTTTTAATTTTTTTACTTATTTGTTGTTGTTTTACAATACTTCAAAGTATGTTGGAATTATGTTGCGCTGTTCTTGAATATTTTAGAAAAATAACGCCATTAACTAAACAATTATTAATTGTTATTACATACTCAAAGACGTGAACGGAGTCTGATAGTCTGGAATGTCAGACGCCTTTCATTCATCATACTTACTACCTAGCATTTTATTTTTTCGTGGTACAGGGCGTACCGGTACCGGGAGTCATACGATCATACGCTTATGCTGAGGAGCTGGCAGCCGTATCCGGCGAGCACAGTATGATCATTGCTCATATGCTTTTGTTCAATTGAGCCATCATTCAATTTGGTTGACTCTTTGAGTAATAGGAAAATATAATCTTATAAAATGAGTGATGACCCATCGCGAGTCTATAGGTAATACATAATTTATATTCACCTTGTAGAGATCTTGAGGCCAGCACATACTAGTGTGTCCATCCACCCACCAGACATTCACTCGACCAGAAGGGAAATTATCAATAACCTGGATAAAAAGACAAATAATAATGTTTGAAAAACAGGTATCATAAACGTTCTGGAAAATGGATGGTACAATGTAGGGTAGGTACTTGAGGTTGTGGATAATTTAACCCCACATTACAAAATTACAAAACATTAAACATTTTACCTATCGGCATATAAAGCATTTGTATTTGGGACAGCCGCATTATCAGGTTACTTGTAACCCGGGAATGTTTGTCTTTCTATAAAAAAAATTACAAATATGATGAGAATGAAGGCAATTTAATATAGCATGTGTTTGTTACCTGTCCGGCGGTGCAAGTGGCCTCCGGTCCCGTGAAGTTGGCCACGCGTATGACGACGGTTCCGGGGCGATACTGGAAGTCGGGGTGGTCCTTCAGGTCGTACACGCTGACCTCGTTCTCCGACACCAGCTGCGGCCTGTCAAGAGGGGGCATTGTCACATCATCACTGCTAGCCAAGACACTAGCCAACAGGGGAGGAAATAACAACACATACATGGTAAACTCACTTTTACACAAATAATCCAAACGGTGAACCACTTTACTTTCATGAAAATACAGTAAAACTCTCTTATAAGGTTTATCAGGGGACATGAAAAACACCTTCTTATGGGGAAAATCTTGTGTGGGATTATTTGGGCCATTTTCATATTTCAGTCTTCAAGGGATTGAAATGTAAAAATGGCCCAAATAATCCCAAATTTCAGTCTTCAGGGGACTGAAAACACAAAACTTCACAGAAATGATATAAATTAATTAATTACATATACAGTCGATTCAGCTTCATTGGGTCTTAGGACCAAACATTTTTACAAAATAAGCAGCCGTCCTAAAAAACCCAAGTTTTTTATGTCATATTTATTTTTATTGAAATTATAAGGCAGAAACAAATTAATAGAATCTTATATCTGAAAATCATTGGTAAAATATCAATCAGTCTTTGGTATCAATCAGGTTTTGGAAAAAAATGTATATTATAAATGTATATAAACCTTTCAGCACCACACTTTTGTTTTGACGTATAGACCATTTTTTAGCTTGATAACCCCTAAAATAATTATTAGGAATTTTTTTTGTTCTTAATGTTTTTTTTCTCACTAATTTAGATTTTTATCAAATTTGATTTGTATTATTTTTAGGCCTAAAAGTGCTATTTTTTATTAGTATGGAAAAAAAATCTAACACAAAAAATTGTTTAATTAAAAAATACATAGATTTACAGGTTAACATGCATAAATACAAAGATAACCCAAAAATAATAATGAATCCCAGTCCATGCAAAACGGGATTTGTCATTTTATTTAAAGTATTTGTCGCTGAAATAAAGGTTGCAACCCAGCAGAAAAAGTAGACATCATTAGGAATATACTTCACAAGCGATATGCAAAATACGGGGTGATTTGTTTTATAAAATCAATAGATATTATTTTTTTGTCTTGATGTTCCTCAGGAGGAACCTGGTATTGAAAAGGTGAAAAAATTTTGGAATTAATTTTTCGGAATAACTTAATTGAGTAAAACCTCAAATTGTAATATTTAAATATTGAAGACAATATTAGTGATTTTTAAACGAAAATCTGAAACAGAAAAATCAGAAAAGGAAACGGTCACATCTGGGACTCGAACCCAGGACCCTTGTCTTTCCGGGACACTGCTCTACCAACTGCGCTAATGGGACCCTATCCTACTCGGTCACTTTTAACTGTATCATACTTCGAATAAGAACTACCAACATTGTCTTCATTTTTTCACCGCACATTATTATTGGCAACTATCTTTATGTATGATCGCAAGATTCAACCCGAACTAAATGCAATCCAGACAGCGTCTTTTAGATAAACCTATCTTATTTTTTATTTTTAATGTGCGACATCTGTTGACTTTTCTGCAAGTCTAGAATGAATATTAATTTTTCGGAATAACTTAATTGAGTAAAACCTCAAATTGTAATATTTAAATATTGAAGACAATATTAGTGATTTTTAAACGAAAATCTGAAACAGAAAAATCAGAAAAGGAAACGGTCACATCTGGGACTCGAACCCAGGACCCTTGTCTTTCCGGGACAATGCTCTACCAATTGAAGAGTTGAATCGAAGAAAATTGAAGAATTGAAAAAAAAATCGAAGAATTGAAGAAAAGGTTGAATCTTGCGATCATACATAAAGATAGTTGCCAATAATAATGTGCGGTGAAAAAATGAAGACAATGTTGGTAGTTCTTATTCGAAGTATGATACAGTTAAAAGTGACCGAGTAGGATAGGGTCCCATTAGCGCAGTTGGTAGAGCATTGTCCCGGAAAGACAAGGGTCCTGGGTTCGAGTCCCAGATGTGACCGTTTCCTTTTCTGATTTTTCTGTTTCAGATTTTCGTTTAAAAATCACTAATATTGTCTTCAATATTTAAATTTTGGAATTTTTTTTCTCACATTTTATTAAATATCCTAGTCCCAGGCAGAGATCGTCCTAAAAGCCGTTCATAAAAACTTCCTTCTTATATGTCTTGTATGAAAACAAAAAAGACAGATGATACTAATGGTTAAATGTCTTTAACCATATACCTTCAGATATTTTGCGAATGTATGTTTCTTCCGAATTCTATATTTATTAAGGTATTGATTATTATTTCATAAAATGCGCACAATGATGAGGTATTTAACATTAATTACATACTTATTCATTATTAATTTTACTATAAAAATCATTTACAATACAATATTATCGTTATAAACTTTACAAGTTCCTTTCCGCTATGACTTATTTCTAGATTTGTAATACTGAATTCAAATGTCATAGTAATGAAATGTTAATGTGCCTATGCAATTTTGAATATTGGAATTATTATGCATTTGACGGTCCGTGTTGTATTTTTATGAATTTACTTTGAATATCTGATTTTGAAGACCCGGCCCCGCAGCCAAAAATCGATTCACACAAGAATAAGTCACCTTATTCCGAATACCTACCCAAACTAAAGGGGCGTCCGCGTAGCTCGAATTTTAGGCTATATTTTTATTCTTAAAATTTCAGATATTGAAAAATAATAAAATTGTCTAATACATATTTCAAAAATATGTATTTATAAATTCCTTGACATTTCCCGGTTTGACGAAATTCAGTGGCAATATCTGGTTTACAGGATCTGTGGCTACCCTGATAATGTATGTATTATGATAACAGTAACCCAGAAAATTACTTCTTAAAAGTGCGGCAGTGTACTGTGAACTGAACAACTTTACGTTAACGAATGTCGGCGAACAGCCAGCGTGGGTGAAGTCTACCGAATTACTGCCGAATGAATTCAGAACTCCCATAGAGAGAAGAATCCCCTGCGTCGCATACCGCACGCCCGCCCTTCTCAACCAAATTCGTTTACTGAGACATCTACTTCAGATGTCTCAGTAAATGAAGATGACCAAATTAAATGAGTATTAGTTTCTTAATTTATCTATTCCTTGGGTTTTGTACCAAATAACTGGTTGTTCCATAAACTGCTGTACCAATTGCGGAGTCGACTATATAATTCTATTTATTCTCTAATTAATCATATTACATAGAAAATACATATATTGATTGATAAGTTGATTTCACTCTATCAGTAATTATAAACTAAAGCAACTAAGGCCGCATTGTTTCATCCATGGTTATGTAAATGATAGATCGGAGTTAATAATATGAAAATAAATATGGCCAAACTACAGTATTAGATGAAACAACTCGTGAACCTAAGTAGTTACTAGCACAAAAGTTGGAAAAGTAACTACATAATAAACTAAGGGACAGTTGTGCAATTTGAACAGTTTGCGAAATACATATGTTAAGTAATGATATTTGAGTAATACATAATACGCCACCTGTGCTCTTAACCCTGTTAAATAAACTTCAATCTCTGCATAGAGTTAAAATGCTAAAAACAAAAAACTTTAAAAAAATGTCCTTGTGCTTCTGGGGCAGCATGTGTATACATAGTTGACATTAGTGGAAAGATCCCAATTCTTTTAATGTGCATTGTCCTCACAACGAACTGCATATTTTGACAGTTCCTGTGTACATATTATAGTTTTCAACAGCTCTGATGCATTTCAGTTTCAGCATTTTGAAGATACTCTATCAATGAAAAACAATCATTCAGAATCGAAACGTTGCTTGAAATGTCTTTAGCCATGAGTGGTGACCAGATCGGAAGAGCTAGGAATTTATCAACCTTCCTCTTCCCTCCCACCTTTAGCCTTACAATATCAATAGTCCCACTAGCTCTGGACAGCTGTTTAGTGGTATTCATATTTTTAAAAAAAAAATTATCACATTTGTATGTATCAGATCTATAAATTCTATACACCTTGACCTTTTCTGTGTCAAAAAAGTGAACACAATAATTATTATGTAAGTTTACAAATGAATACAGCGTGTAAAGGTAAAAATTTCAATGTACATCATCAGAACTCACACTGGTTCCTGACAGCTGGTGTAGGTGCGGAACCACTTGACGACTGCCGTGCGGCCGTGGTGGTCCACTTTCTGCACCACTCCGTAGTCTCTGAGGGACGGAGATCCGCTGCCACTGACCACAAAGTCTCCCGGAAAGCATTCCTGCCCATCCAGGTGGTGGATGGGGTACAGCTCGATGGAGGGGATGCCCAGCTCAATGGTGCCATCCTGAAAAGGGATAAAAACTAGTAATACATCACCAACTTATACTTAGATTGTGGCAGATGCATGTTCCTATCTCAGTTTAATTTTATTATTTTTAATTTCATACATAATTAATAAAATTTTCAATATTGCCACGCCAACATCTCACTACTAGCTCAATGCACAAAATTCTTCACAAAAATAAAATAGCTCACAGCCTGGTTTGCAAATCTCATTCTCAGACTGTCTTTTGCTCGGTAAGACTATTAAAAAGTAAGTTATATATAAACATTTCTCAAATCCTTTGTATATTGTGTATATTTATATTTACATTTACACAGAACAATGACAAATCACAGGATATAAAAAATAAAACATAAAAGTTTAAAAAAATTTTAAATTAAAATAAAATTCATTGCCACGGACGAGAACTAATAATACTAATAATAAATGTTTAATTATCTTTCTTTTTGTCACAAAGGACACGTCTTTCCAGAGTGCTGCATAATATATAGTAGGCATTTCTTTGAGGTGGCCAGGACTCTCCAAGGGTTGTAGTAGTGCTGATGATGTATGTAAGTTAGATTTACATGTTGGTAGTGTTTGTTGGGATTCCTACCTGCCACACCACATTGGCCTTGCTGGCAGTAGTCAGGGTCTCCACCACCAGGCGGTCTCCAGGCTTGGGTTTGGGCCCGCTGGGCTCGCGCTGGGAGCTCCGCTTCAGGCGCTTGCCCTTCAGGAACTTGGTCACCAGCTGGGGCAGGCGGCGCCCTCGCCATGAGTTGTTGGGGCTGGAGGAGCAGTGCGAAGACCAGGTGGCGCAACTGAAACATTTAATAAAAGCTGTTAAATTTTTGTTTATTATCCTCTTGTCGGAGCATACCCCTCATATAATCCTCAAAATACCCCTGACTGTTGGCTAAGAATTCAAAGCAATGTGTGAAAATTACCTTGATAAGTTTTTGTTGGCTAATATCAGAATAAAAATACGATTTATGTTTTTTTGCATTTGTTTTTACCGGATTATGTATCTTAGAGGCGAAAGCTACTGTCAAAAAAATATATGTAGAACCACTCGAGTGATTGACAACTGCCAAAAATAAATATTTATATGAATATATAAACTGGTTTCATTATTTCTACACCAACCTGAATATATAACTACACGAAAAACCACAATCAAAGGGTGTTTCGAAAATTCTAATATTTATATTTTGAAGCCATTTTACGTAAACTAATTTTGATACTCATAGACAAACTATTTCATGCTTTCATAGAGGCTCTACATTCATGAAATAAACAGTAGAATCTATAGTGACATTAGCGCAAGCGATTCCGATTTTTTCGTCTATACCGTTTCAAAGCATAAAGGATGAAATCGCATTAGAAAAACTACAGTAACAGTCGCAAAAATTTTTCAAGCAACAGTCGACAGTTACCAGAAGCAGTAATTTAAAAAAATAACAAGGTTGTCTGGTCCTGATTCAGGCAGCAACACTGCATTTTGTTTAGACTTTAATCTACAGTAACAATGAGCCAACTGTGGGAGCTGGATGTATTCTGAACCAAATCTCATATTTAAGGTTACAGAGGGCAAACTATATATTACAGGGATTTATCAAACATGCGCAGTTAGATGTATTTACTTCAGGAGATTTATGCCGGCTTTATAATAATGTGGGTAAGGTGTACTAAATAGCTGGGTTAGGTGTACTAAATAACATAACATAATTTGAAATCGCAATGAATACAAGCATAGGATAGGCTACTTTTACATCTTCTCCAACATATGCAATTTACCTGTCAGAGTTGGTACCCTCGTCAGAGCTGGTGTTGTCCCAATTATCGGAATCGTCCAGGTCTGTGCGAGAGCTTTTGTGATCTGCGATGACCAGGTTCAAGGGGTCTCCCGAGCTGTTATTTGACGGGGATCTAGGACACCACAAACAGTCAGGTCAGGGTTACAAGTGCTGATGCTTTAGGTCACACATTGATGTGGGGAATACTGATAGGGTAACTGCAAATTCAATTAACTTACCTTAAGTTTAAACGAATGGTCACCACAGTCAACTAAAACTTTTGTTTTTTTTTAAATTAACTACATAAAAGATCTTTGGGGACACTGGATGAAAAGGAAGGAGGAAGTTCTGGGAAGTGAAATGGCATGAGGGTGAGTAGGAACCTAGATATCAGTTTTCCAGGAGTGACGAACATATGAATCAATCCCTCCCACTGAGGTGCAAAGCTATAAGGTCGAGAGTCTGGCTGGAGAGGTCAAAGGGTCTCACTCAACAGGTCTATTCCGATCCAGTATCTGCTGTCGAGACCTGGACAAACCTCACCCCATGAAACTGATTTATGATTTTATGTGACACCTCACAAGAGCTCTTTTATCTGTACTATATAAAACCAGGTGAATATAAGGTATATCACCACCCACTTGGGTATGAGTGAATATAACCAGGTGAATATAAGGTATATCACCACCCACTTGGGTATGAGTTACGTTTAGTCATAGTCACATTTGGAATGTTACAATGTAGAAATCTTAATGGTCACAGTAGGAAGTATTAACCAATATATTTTTTCTGATAATTTTTACATTTTACTTGGAACAAATAATTGTGCAATGGTAAGCACAAATCTAATTGCGATTTTCTTGTATCCATATAAGGAAAGGTGCAATTTTGACACAACAAGAAATGGGAGAATACATTTATTTTACACAAACTGATTGGCAACATTGGCAATAAAGTACTATTCTTACAAATACAATAGGATAATATTGAATACTAACAGCTTTCTGAGTCACAACAAAAGAAGGAATATCTAATTTCAACTTAGTAAAACAACATAACAATAGGTTACACAAAATAAAACTTACAATTTGGCCTTCCTCAATCTCTTCCTCTTCTCAGGTGAAACGGAAATCTCCGGAGTGGAAGACCTATCAGGGCTGCAACTTTTCCGTCCATTCATGGTGGCTTCAGGAACGTCCAGTCTGGAACCAACGTCTTTTTGTGGCTGCGGAGAAATGGATGGTTTACTTTGCCCGTCTGTATTGTCTGGAGCTTGATCAGGTTTCCCAGCATTGGCCAGATCGGATTCTTCAGATTCTCCATTTACAATCACAATATCCACGCCGGACTTCGCTGTGCCAGTTTTGTCGTCTTTCTTTGTATCATCTTTTGAATTGTGTGTTTTGGTATCATGCGGCGTGGGATGCGTGGCGTTGTTGTGCACGAATACCGTCTTTGCATCCCTGTTGTGGATGGAGAGGCGCTTCTTGTATTTGCAGGAGATGCGGAAGGAGAGTTTGTTTGTGGAGTTGGAGTCTTGGGTGTGCGTGTTAGCTGCTGCATCTTTTGCCGTTGCTTCTTTGGTATCTCTAGATCTAGCTGGACGTGTTTGACGGCGGAGAGCTCTGTACAATTTGCCTAAAAATACAAATTAAATATTCAAATCATTAAGTGTTCATACAATTTCTAATGTTGAAATCGTAATGATAAAATAACGACAACAGAAAAAATGTAGTAGGTAGACAAAATACCGTAATCCGATAGTTATTTAAATTGCTTATTTAGTAATAACAACACAAAAACACTGTCACATTTATCGATATTAGTAGTCAAGTTTTTAATATTAACTTGGCACAGGAGGCCCAGAGGTTTATTCAAGTTATAGCGAACACAAAAGCTGATAATTATTTCCACAGTTGAGCTGTCAAACACAAGAACAAGAAGTAAAAAATTACCTCCCTATGATCAAAGACACCAATTTTTGGAAGATTTTGCACAGAAAGTTTTTCAGTTTATTATGGTAAAGCACACTTGAAGTGAAATGACGCAAAACTTTATTATTATTAGAAAAACTGGTAGAACGAATACAGCATTCTTAAATGACACCTTTTTTTTCAAGAATCTTTACTTATTTATTTTATATTTTAATAACTTTTTACAATATTTTTTTCTATATTCTAAAGATTGAAATCTATCAGTGAAGAAGGAGAATCAATCCGAAATGTCCTTTTTGAGGCTTTTAGAAACCAGAGGTGACTGCCAAACTAAACAGTTAAGCACACTTGTGATTTGTGAAGTCAGATGTGTACTAAATGTGTATTTCTAGAGGTGAGGTGATATCTCACAAAAGCGGCGCTATACAATAAATAAATAAATATATCTAACACAATGTTAAACTGTATACATATTATATCAAAGATCAACATACTCTGCGTCTTCTTCCAGTGCCCCTTGGTGCTGAAGTTGTCAGTCTCCATAACGGTGAGGAAGTTCCGGGCTCCCAGCTGCAGCGTGCACGGCTCAAAAAGGTTCAGCAGCTTCAGGCGGCTCAGCTCCTCGCCCTCCACGAGGAAACGAGGCTGCTGAGGCGGCCCTGAGCCCAGGGCGCGGCATTGCCACTGGACGCCTACGCTCTCGGTGTCCACACTCTCCACCGTGAACTAGAAGACAATTTACATTAACTTCATACAGGAGACCATAGACATAGGCCATGAGAAAAATAATTTCCCTCAGCGCCCGTGTTATCTTGGGGGATGCTGTGTGGAGGATCTTTTTGAGGCTGGCAAATCATTCCATAGCCGAGCTGTTGAACTCAAGAACAAGTCGTAGAAACAACCCGGTCACACGTTACAAATGTCAACTGTGTACAGTAATGTTGGGAGAACTAAGTGATCAACCTTATCAAAAAACCTTTGCAAAGTCATTGTATGATGTTTAAACTTGCTCATTGTTATCGAGTGCTTCCGCCATGTAATCTGTAAATACCATTAAATATTGTACTGGATATTTATGGATTATTTCCAATAATTTAGCAGGTGTGGAAAGAATACAGTTAATGGCTGGTTGTCACATATGAAAGTATTACAGACGTGATACATCCCGATTGAAAGAAATAGAAGTCCTGCAGTTGTTTGCATTATAGAAGTCAATACATCATACCTTCTGCTCGCGCATCTTGTGTTTCTTGGCCGCCTTCATCTCCTTGGTGGTGTGCAGCCACATGGCCTCGTCCAGCATGCCCAGCGGCCCCGTGACCACCTGGCCGGGGTAGTAATCGGGCGTGTTGAGGTAGCCCCCCACTCCTGGGGAACGCCCGCCCCTCCGCCTTCGCTGCAAGTAGTCCTCCAGCAGGCAATTGTTCACATCAGGGAACTCGATGCGGGAGCCGTCGGCGGACACCAGGCGCATCTTGCTGTTTACAATCTGAAAGTTTAAGATACAGTCTGATCAATTAAAATATGCAGTATGATCAAGGATTACGAACGTCTGTGTATGTGGCTCTCCTTGCAGCGCAAGACCATATGATGAGTGGAGGGGTAATTTGTGTGGGGCTCACAATCCTCAGCAGTAAGGTAACAACAAACAAGAAGAATACAGCAGAATCCCAACGATTCAAACATCAGAAATATTTTTATAAATCTCTGGACTGTTGTGTCGTAAGTTTGCATTGATATTTTTGAAGTGAAACTTCTTTACGCGCGTTATGCATTTTCGAGGACCGGAGTAAAACCGACTCATGACCGTCACGAAAAACCGTGATCATTTCGCTATAGGAGCCTAGCTAATATTATATACCTAGTTTAGGTCACTCTCCAAGCTCAGCTTCGCGGTCTAGTCGTGAAGAACCGAGGTTCGATCCCCGCTTTAACTAATTATTTTTTTTCTTTCTGTGATTTTTTTAATACGAGGAAAAGTTATAAAATGCTCTCGTGCTGCGACTTTTAGATATTTTGGTCGAAATATAGCTTACAAATCGAGCCGGTAGAGTCGCTCGGTATTTTGATTAATTATTTTTATTTTGAATCATTAAAATTACTAATCAAGGCCGATAACGCGACTAACTACCCTCGCAGACGTGCGTGACAAATTTTTTTAGTAAAAAACACAGCCGTAAGTGAGTTTTTCAAAATTTAGAAATGTTTTTCAAATTTAGACTCCATACGGGTATGAGACTGTTAAAACACGATAGATCTTTTCCAAAACGGACAGATATAGGGAAATATTTTGAAAAACGACAGATATGACTTCACACTGCCAATATATCTTCGATTCGACCCTATATAAAGCGTTAACGAGACGTTATGTGATATTATTCATTTGCCGTGTTTGAAAACGAAAATTTTCGCGGGACAAGTCATTTGAGGAGTACACGTTGTATACGCGGTTCTCGTCGCGCGAGATACCTCTCCTCGCGGTCTAGAGGCAGAGCGTTCGACACTCGTTATACAGGACCCGGGTTCCAATCCCATATTTTTATAACTTTTAATTTTTTTTTATCACATGTTACTTATAAATATGTCAATATTAGGAATCTAGTTAAACATTCATTTGTTAACAACACGCCTATAAAAAAATTTATGCTTTTTAAAACTATAATGTACAGCATTCTGAATAATAATAATATGAAATGAAAAGAGAGAGAGAAGAATACTAAAAGTTTCACTTCCGTCGTGCGTAGGCTTGCCACACACTGTATTTTTTTTTATATGAGCGTCAACCAATTATTATCGAATTTTTAAAATTTTATTAAATCGGGAGTCCTACTCACATGGTGTGTTTGTCTTGGATTCAACGAGAAATTTATTTTTATTTTTTATAACGGTTGCTAATCCAACTAAGTTCATTAACAAACAAAAGCACATAAAATGTTCCAAAATACAACAAAAGTAAAATTAACACACTTACATACATATTTACATCAAATAAAAAAGCCTTTCTAAACATTCTAATATGTCCATATTATGAAAGATTTTACTCCAAAATCCACTGTTGTACAACAGCTGATCTAAGCAATAACCAAAATCCATTGTTGTACAACAGCTGATCTAAGCAATAACCAAAACCCATTGTTGTACAAAAGTTGACCTAAGCAATAACCAAAATCCACTGTTGTAAAACAGCTGATCTAAGCAGTAACCATAATACACTGTTGTACAACAGCTGATCTAAGCAATAACCAAAATCCACTATTGTACAACAGCTGATCTAAGCAATAACCAAAATCCACTATTGTACAACAGCTGATCTAAGCAATAACCAAAATCCACTATTGTACAACATCAAGCAGCCAAGATAATAATTTAAGTAGCTAAACCAATAAATAATAAAATAAAACCATTTTTTTTTTTTTTAATTTACAAAGCATAATGGGTACCGCAGCCTTTTGTTTAGTTGTACAAAAATATCTCATGTTTCATATATTATTTATTTATTATTTTTATTGTAGAATATTGATTAAAAAAATAACTTTCTACAAATTATGTTTTGTATAATTTTTTTAATTCATATTCCTTTCTTACAAATTTAATTTACTTATTATGCTGTCTCAGTAAAGGTAAAGTCACAAGGAGGAAATCCATAATTGGTTTTATTTTGGCGATATAATACTTGTACAAACTGAAATAAATGTAAACTGTCGATTTCTCTAAAATTAATAAATAAATAAAAAGGAAAAAAATTATGACATTTGTAGATATTTATTTAGATAGTCAAGGTGTTATTGTTTGCTGGAAATATTAATAATTTCCAAAATATAAAGATACATTGTGAAAGAGGGCTTTAAATAAATAAAAATATAAAGATCTAATATGTAAATAATATAAAATTAATGAAAAATTAAAGATCCAATATGCAAATAATATTAAATTCATGTTTGGGTCATTACTGAATTAAAAGTGCCACATGAAACATTGTATGATATTTTTTCAATTGGCTACTCCCAATAATTGTACTGTACTATTTCAGTTGTTTTTTTGGCTTCATATCAACAATTCTATCTACACATATGGAAGCATTTGCACAAAATAAATGTGATGATTTAATTTGAAGGTAAACGGAACTAATTCAACATTAGATAATACATAAACAAAGATGGCAAATAATGTAACAATAATATTTGCTGTAAAATGTGCATCATAATATTTATTATAAATAATGTAACTACAGCCGATATATGATTCATGATGGAAACAAAGCATTAATTAAAAGGAATGTTCAAAGTCATGAATAACAAATGCACTAATATGAAAAAATAGCTGTCAAAAGTTAATGTCTGCAATAACAATTTATTGATTATTTTTTTGTCGTATCACTTACTTTTGAGGTTCCGACCCAGGAGTCCAGGCAGACAGCCAGATCAGTGGTGAATTCTTCTAATGGCTGGAGTCTTTCACTGGGCACAGCTGGGAGCACCAGGTTTGTGCCCACAATTTGGACTGCGGCTGATACTATTATGTCCCTGCAATAACCTCGCTGGGTGTCCTTGCCCTTAATCATCCTCCGGACTACGTCTCCGGGCATCAGGGATCTGTCTGCTAAGCCAACCTTCAAAGAATACACACACTCAGAAACAAAAAAACTACCCCCCCGATTTCAAGGCAACGAAATGCGGCAATTTCGTGAGTATTATCGAGTATCGTACAAGTTAATAGTTCATTATGATTTAATAATTATTATATAAAGAGTCACTCACGGCTGGAGAAATCACCCTTTCTATTCCTGAGGGGTGCCATACTACGCGAATTTCGCCCTTTTTTACCGGAGACTCTTCCTCGGTGTCTTCTTCGCTGGAATTCGCCTCAAAGTTTTCCATAACAAGGCCAAATACAACTTGACCCCTTTTGTTAATTTTGAAGACTTCATCTTCGTAAAAATACTGAAATTCTGTCGTCGAACCAAGATTTTGACCCGCCATGTTTACGGGATTTATTAAAATAAATTTCACTTGTTTTTTGCGTTCCTCTTCTATGTGACAGCTGACTACTGTCCCGGCGCATGCGCCCGTCAACTTCAGCCGTCAGCACCACAGAGACATCTATATCACGTTTCGTGAACTAGGAAAAGCGAACAAACTCAAAATTCCCTGTTTTCTTAATTTTATGTTTAGTACATTCAATTTTAAAATATTGGTAGTATATTCACATAATTAAAAACCAACAACCGGTATTTAATCAAAGGGCTTTGACAAATTCTTCGGTTGTTTTACTTAACTAGGTACCTACTGATTGAAATTCCATTCACTTCAAGAGTCACACATGCGAAGGAAAAGGATGGAGCATGTTTAGGTAAATGGGATCAATATTCTTATCAGAAAGAAAACTCTAGTCGCACGATTGTGCCAGTACATTGTAACCTAGTGCTCGCGTGAAATTTGCGATGTGAGCTTATTTGTGAATATAGGATAAATAAAATAAGTTCAATGTAAAAATGACCTCGGGTCAATAAAGTGTAATCATGCCCATTAGCAATATTTTTCGCCGCGCTTCAAATTATATATACGGCGGCGAAACGGAAAGTAAACAGATTGATGACTATGCGGACAATGAAATATTGTTTTGTAAAAATAATGTGTGCGTTCATCCTCCAACATTTGTAAGACAAGAATTTGACGTTATTCACTACCCGGGCTATCTCACGGTCAGTACAAAAATATTTACTGATCAGCATAACAACGTCAGAAGGCCAACATTGTTTTTGAATTGGATACCAAATTGTGCGTTGAGAAGATGTCCCTCGACCGTTGAAAAATGTAATCCTGATGACTGTAATTATCCCAACGGACACATTATCAGCATAGATGAGAAATACATCGATAATAAATACTCCTTTATCGATAGTTTAAAAAATCAAAACCACTCGGACCTGAACAATATCCACAAGAAAAACCTAAGTAACGATCCCGCTCTAAATGCATTTTCCGATACTTCGGAATCTGTCAGCTTGAGTTCAAACTCGGATAAATTTAGCGTCAACTCATCTGAATTAAAAGCAAACCAGATAAACAGCAACACAAATGGGGAAGACGAGTTCTGTTTGGATTCTAACCGTCGAGAAGATGCGGTCCAACAAGAAGAAACGAAAGAAATCAACGATTTGGATTCGGAAATACGGCCGTTGATTCCGGAAGAAACAAAAACCAATCCGTTTGACAAATGCATTCGATCGCAATCAATGACGTCGGTGAATATAACAATAGCTAATCCAACGATAGAAAATATGGAGTTGACTCCGGAGGGGCAGATGTCAGACAGGTTCTGTAGGTCGCTGTCTTTGAGTTCCTGTGATGAGAACAACCCTAACTGGATGTCCACCCCCGAGTTCTTGGCTCTGAAACATAACTTGACCTTTCCCGAAAGCGTCACGGCGTCTCCGGTGGTTCACAGGAAATCTCCTCCGAAATGCAGAAGGTAAATATAAAAAACAATCATTATTTTTTTGGGTGGTTAGGTATCTACCTATTTATTTGTTATTTTCGTGAGTAGAGATCTAGGTACCTACTGACAATAGATTATACCTACATAAATATTGAGCAGCCTCGGAAAAATCTATGATTAAATAATTATTCAAACTTTATTTTATCAGAACAATTTTTTTTACATAAATATTTTATTCTATTTTCACGACGGTTTGATCCTTGGAGGAAGATCGGTAAGCGTTATGCGGGATATTAACGGCAGGAATAACTCAATTGGGTCGGTACAAAAAATTGTTTTATAAATTTTGCTCCATTTTTAACTCTATTTTATTCCTTCCGTAAACAAATATTTACGGATGATTAGAAGGTACTTGGTACTATTTGTAAACATGTATATAAAATATTATCTTATCAATGTAGGTATAAGTTACTGATTCATAGTATTCATGCGGCAATCAATTTCACAAATCGCTACTTTTGCAAGTATGATGAATGAAATGACCAAAGGTTGGAATATTGCATGAGTAGGTAATGAGTAATGAGTAATAATACAATGGTGTGCGAATTACTTGGTACAAGCATTTTTCTGACATTTTCACTGTATTTATTTTATTGAAGAAACATTCGTACATTTAAGCATAAACAGTAATTATTCTTGTGTTCTAGACCAATAAGATTCCATTAAGTTTAGTAATTGATTTGGTATTTGTACCTACACAATATACACCTTTTTCCTTCCCAGAAAATCATATCCGGTGCCCTCTTTTGTCAAATAATATTTTTTTTCTGAAGTTTTTAAAGATTCTGTAGAAAAAATCCAAAATAAAATCGTGAAAATAACACCTCTTATTGGAAAACCCCGATATGAAATTTCCCCGGTTTGCTACGAAAATTCTTGTTTTATAAATGACAAAGATATATAAATATAAATAAACATTATAAAGCATCACAAAATGTTATAAAACAAGTAAAGATATTTAGTAGTAATACAGTTTTCGCATGATTATGCTAAAAACAATAAAATAAACTATTAAATAAACTACGACGAAAGTATTATTTCGCAAGAAAATGTGTATCTCCAGAGCAGTGGTTCTTAACCAAAGATATTAGAAGAACTACCTAATTAGGGTACTTTGAACGGTATCGGGACGTGTACGCACAGAAATCTGTTCTATGTATTAGTGCGGATACCTTAGCGCAAGCGAAGGTGTGCAGTAGTATTGGTGAACAAAACCGGCGACACTCGGCAAAACAATTCCACTCAGTACGAACTGCTCATAGCACATCTCGTTCTTCTAATATCTTTGTTCTTAACCTTGTTGGAGGTACTGACCCCCACCAGTTTCATATACGCATTCAGCGAACCCTTTTTAATTGGAAAAAAATAATATACATAGGTATCAAATTCAATACATAGGTATATATTTATACATAGGTGCACAAAATTAACAAAACCATTAAAGAACAAAAACATTAAGAAGAAAACAATTAAAACATGATTTTCACACAAAAACATAATAATGAATATTTACGGCAAATCAGTGTGACTTCTGCTGTTGCCTTTCAGAGACCAGTTAGGAAATACGAGGCTTTACCTTGGCAAGTGTCACTCTCATGTCATTTCGCAACAAAATCTGTTCCTTTTCCTTGTTTTTATGTCCAGCATCCTCGAAAAGGATTGCTCGCAAAGATATGTTGTAACTAACGGTATGAAAATCTCCAGAGCTTTCTTAGCAATAACAAGGTACGTTACCATTTGTTGACACCAAAACGTTGTTGTTCTGAAGAGTTGCTGTTGAACCTGGCTCTGCTAAATTTCAATGATTTCATAAAGATATTTATCATTGACATAAGTTATTTCAACACTAAACGTAAACGGCTGTCTCACCCATGCTGGTTATGACTCTCTTGTAGGGAAGTATCCGTCGAGAGTCTTTGAAAGCACATCTAAGTGCGTGAAAATTGCTTGCTTCAGTAACGCGGGTACCGAAATGTCTCCGATTCCCCAGATACATCTTCGATCTTACTTGCACAGTCGTCTATCGTTCTCTGTTCGTCGTTTTGAAAAGCCTTCAGGTATTCTTCAGCTTTGATGATGTTGACTCCACCGCCCTGCATCTATTTATTGAGATGGTTGAGACCTGCGAATATATCATATGAGTCAGGTGTGTGTCTTGACTTCCGCTGAACCCGCGAAACTGACTCACCGAACCCCTGGGGTTCGTTCGAACCCAGGTTAAGAACCACTGCTCTAGAGGCATTGTGAGTTTTACACGTTTTACAGATACGTCCTATTAAAGATTTTAGGACATATTTGGCTTCACAGTGTGGTGTTCTAAATCGTTCGAATTGGTGTTGTGTTCAGGGTAACGAAATGCAATCTTTTCTAACAGATATGATATTTTTTTTTTGTATTTCTTTGGCATTCACTATGTAACAATTTCTAGACATTTTTTTTGTTTTTAATGAGTTTTTATTATTCACAATGTACATTTGTTACGTATAAATTTTTTATAAAATTAGCGACCGGTTTCGACACGTCCGTGTCATTAACTAGCTATTAACAACTTAACAACAACAACAACAACAACAACTTGCTTAAAACAGTTTTAAAATAGCTAGTTAATGACACGGACGTGTCGAAACCGGTCGCTAATTTTATAAAAAATTTATACGTAACAAATGTACATTGTGAATAATAAAAACTCATTAAAAACAACAAAAAAAATAAAAGATATGATACTGTTATTGATATAATAGTTAATTTTAACAATTTTAAGTTCTATCTAGTCCATATAAAAACCTTATATCTTTATTTTGTTAAGGCATTGATACGGTGACCGGATAAATCATCACAATGATAATTCATTACATCTTTAAAAAGTTATATAAAGTCATGGAAAGTGATGAAACAAAAACTTCATTAACTGGGTTAAGTAGGTAAGGTTAGGTTAGGTTAAAAAAAAATCATCGTTTTTAATGACTTTATATCACTTTTTGAAAGTTTGTTGAATTGTCACTGTGTTGAGTTGTCATGGAACCGTTGTTTTCGAAAATGAATTAATGCAAATCTTGGAAATGGAAATTAACCCACTTCGCGACATCCGATCGACCTGAAACTTATGAAATTAAATTCATTTCCAATTCAAATTTCCTTATTTATTTGCCTATCTTGTTTCCTTTATGCTGGGTTCCTGTCTGATCTATTCTACGAGTCTCTGGGTAGGTGTGGTCAATTGATAGAACGAAAGTATATTATATTCTATAAAAAGGCTGTTTTCAGTGTTCACTGATCTACTCCATAAAATCTATTTACCCTCAGACCTCTTTCATATTGACCGTTATATTTCTTAAATATGCTGCCAGAAAGTCGGCGGACTTTGTGTGTATTGCCGTTTCTCAATAAAATCCAAATAAATAGATATTTCTGAACTTGTGCAATCTAAAAACTGTTTTTGATTCGTGATAAAATATGCTTTCAAATTGTAATATTAAAAATAAACATATAATTTTGAATTCAAACATAATTTTTTTTCCAGAGGAAACTTAGTCTGGAAACAGATGGAGTGTATAAACTCAGCTGTTCCGAATGTGACAAGGTCTATGTAGGCCAGACAGAGCGGACTATTTCCAAAAGGATTTCAGAACACTTTCGAGCATGTAAACTCGGCCATCCTGACAAATCGGCAATCGCCGAGCATTTGATTGAAACCGGCCATTACTTTGGATTTGTTAGAAGTCCTAGGAAGACCCAAAACTCACAATTACGGAAGCAATTGAAATTCACAAAAATCCCATTAATATTAATAGAGACGACGGGGCTAAGCTCAATAGTTCTTGGTATCCGGTAATTGACGGCTACACCAAAGCTAAACGCAGAAATCCATTTTAAATTTTACTGTAAAACCTGCTTGTAGAGTAGTGGAGCTGGCAACACGGTATCGCACAGACGTACTTAAGTAGCGAGCCCTGATGATGTTTTTTTATCCAGTTAAGAATTTTTCCTCATAAAACTTATTAATGTAATATAAAATCAGTCAAGTAAATACAACCATCAGATGGTAATAGTAATAAGGCCAAATGAGCCGCAGTACTAGTCAGCTAGAAACATGAAGGGTATTGTTATAAGCCCTAGCTAGTTAGAGGATTACGAAAGAATCCATAAAATCAAAAAAAAATTTATGGACACTCTAACGTTGTCCGAAACGTTGGCTAAAGAAGGAGTTAGCGTAACACGGCATAACACCCCAAAAACAAATAACAAAAACACCTTACATTTTTTCGTCTAAACACTGGACTAAAATTACCTATAACGAAAAATTACACATTTTATTAGACAAATGTACTATAAACTATGGCCGTTTTTTTGTCGTATCATATGAAAATAATTCATAAAAAAATTCATTCAATTTTATTTCAAATTGCGGTTGGAACCTTTGGTTTCATGGAGATGTACGTTTTAATTTTTTTGTGGTTAACTTCTATATATGAATATATATATATATATGAACCTTGGAGTATTCTCTTTCTAAAACCGTTGACTTCATATTTCTAACGGTAAGGGAAGCACAAAGATTTCTATGAGACCATATGAGCTGTTCCAAAAAGCGAACAAATTGACTCTAAGGGTAATAACTGTTTGTTCCCAACACCGAACAAATTAGCCGGAGGAGTTCAATAGATCAGTGAGAACAGTCTTTTCTATGAAAAAGGAACCCAACTTTGAATCGAGTTTAACTTTCGAAGTGACCAAAGGAACTCACAGATTGGATGGTGGTAACCCAGGCGTTAGAAGTGGAATCTTAGGGAAGTCATGGCAATACATTTCTATAATAAGGTATTGTTTGATCAATATTTTTTAATGACCTAAGACATTGAACTATGATTTGTTTATTTATTTACTAACGGACCAAGTCCAATTAATACGTATAATAAATTGAGAAATGTTCCAATAAAAAATGCTATGAAAAAAATAGGACACAAAAACAATAGAGATAATGTCAAGACAGGATCGAGGTTTTGATGGAGTTCACGACTTCAGCCATATCAATACAAAATATTACACCAAAACATTCAAGGTCCTGACATGAGTTGACAAGTCTGGCCATTCGGGATATTGGTCATATGAATGGTATCCATAATTTGTGGAGTGTTGGTTGAGAAAAAACAAATCATTATTTCTGAGTCCACAATGAAACATAATATTAAATA
Organism: Hesperophylax consimilis; assembly: GCF_061612785.1. Lineage (NCBI taxonomy): Eukaryota > Metazoa > Arthropoda > Insecta > Trichoptera > Limnephilidae > Hesperophylax > Hesperophylax consimilis. The sequence continues at coordinate 23,003,881 of NC_142847.1, forward strand.
CTCTGCTAAATATTTGTTTTTTCAAAATGGAGTTTTAAGTTTTAAGCGACCCATTTCATTTTAAAGTAATCAGATGAACTAGATCGGGTGCATCATCCATATGCAAGTATGTCAGCACCGTATGTCCGCTATGCGGACAGGGCAGAGTCAGACGGCGCGGCGCGGCGCCTGGCGCCAATAAAAAACGTCAGAGGCGCTGCATTATAATAATAATAATAATAATAATAATAATAATAATGATTTATTGTCTTCTTTTCTTATTAACACATAGATATAATGATATCCTCACTGGGATCTCCCGTGCTGAGGATGTCATTTACATATTATAATTTAATTATAAGAAATTAATATTACAACAAAGTATAATGTAGTATATATATTTTTTTAAGTAATTTTAAAATAAGTAAGGTACTGTTTTTTGGTATAGTTCAGTTGATTCTGTTTTAGTCTGTGTTTGATTTCAGTAAATTTTCTATTTCAGATCTTCCTATGTTAAGTATCCAGCTTTTTATTTCAGATTTAAATGTTAAAGTGTTGAGGTTTTTGAGTGTGAGTGGTATTTTGTTGTAGAGTTTAATACTGTGATATAAGAAGCTTTTTTGCCCAAAAGTTGTATTTGTAATTATTTGTTGGATAAGTTTTTGATCATGAGATCTAGTGTTTCTATTGTACGTGTTTGTTGTTATTTCTTGTGTTTTGTGTTTATGAATGTAAATGAGTATAGTTTTAGAATATAGTTGTTTAATAGACATGATGTTAAGATTGGTGAAGATTTCGTTAGTGCTAGTTCTTACAGGAACTTTCAGTATAATTTTCATTATGGCTTTTTGAGATTTGATAAGTGGATTTAGTATGTTTTTATTTGCACTGCCCCATCCGATAATACCGTATTCTAACAGTGATTGGCAGAGAGCCGTGTAGATTTTGATTAAGTCTTTTTTAATGAGCACATTCCTGATAGTTTTGAAAAAATAACTAAGTTTTTTAATTTTATTATCTAAATAGCTAATGTGATTGGTCCATTTAAAATTCCCATCTATTTTTAGACCTAGATACGTTATATGGTCAACATTTTCTAATGAGGGACAATTACAATGCTCATTTAAGTGATGCGGGCTATGAATTTTCAAGTTATGGTTTTCTTCAGAGTTTTTTGTATTTTTTATTTTGAAAGTGATGAATTTGGTTTTACTAGCATTTAGTGTAAGTGAATAGTAGTCTAGCCATTTTTTAATCCTGTTTAGTGTGTCTTCTGCTTTCTTAAATGTTTCTGTCCAATTATTCCCATTTATAAGGAGAACAGTATCATCCGCAAAACTTATGATTTCTCCGTCACATTCTATGTGGCATAGATCATTAATGTATATTAGGAACAGAATCGGACCCAGAATACTTCCTTGAGGCACCCCGCATTTGACATCAATACACTCACTGGTTATGTTGTTAAGTTTCACAGTTTGCTTTCTATTTCCCATGTAGCTTTTAAAGAATATCAGTTCATTATCAGTGATCCCTATGTTAACTAGTTTTTCAAAAAGATGTTGGTGATTTATTGTGTCGAAGGCTTTAGAAAGGTCGAGAAATACTCCAATGCATTTTTTATGTGAATCTAGAGAATTTTTAATATATTCAATTACTAAAGCTATGGCGTTGGATGTTCCTAGATTTTTTCTGAAACCAAATTGTTTTGGTGATAATAGTTTATTTGATTCTAGGTAATCGATGAGTTGAGTTTTAACTGTTATTTCTAAGATTTTAGATAATGTGTTCAGGATTGTGATTGGTCTGTAGTTATTGATATCTGTACGATTTCCTGATTTAAAGATTGGTGTAATAGTCCCTATTTTGAGTTGTGATGGAAATCTGCTTTCCGTAATAGATTTGTTTATTAGAAAGAGTATCGGTTCGGTAATTTCATCTTGTATAAATTTTAATGTTTTCATTGTGATTTCATCACTACCAGATGAAGATGTTGGTTTGAATTTAGAAAATATTAGTATTAATTCTTGTTTAGTGATTTGTTTTAGAGCAAATTTAAACCTTTGTGGATTTGGGTGTTTGTTTATTTTTGGGTTATACTGTTGGGGTTTGGTTATTTTATTCGCTAAGTTCGAGCCTATGTTTGCAAAAAAGTTGTTTGTGTAGTTAATTAGTTGATGTACGTTTTTGTTGAGCGAGAGTGTGCCGTTCTCTGTGTTGATTTCTTCCAATGGGTTTGCTTTGTTTTGATTTGTGTAGGTGATTTCTTTAATTATTTGCCAGAGAAGTTTTGGATTATTATTGGATTGATGAATTTTAGATCTGTAGTAATTTTGTTTGGCCGATTTAGTAAGATTGGAGCAGATGTTTCTATAATTTTTGTAAAATAGTTTTAAGGAAAGGTCGTATGGATAGTTTTTTACTTGCTGATGGAGCTTGTCTCTTTTTCTTATACATTTTAGTAGGCCAGGTGTGATCCATGCTTTTTTGATAATTTTATTGTGTGAATATGTGTAAGTTTTTATTGAGGTGTGGTTATGTATTTTTAATTGCAATAGTTTAATAAATAATTTCCAAGCATCTTCAAGGTCTTCAGCTTTATATATTAATTCCCAGGTTTCAGTTTTTAGTGAATTTTTTAGTTCGTTGTAGTCTATAACATGTCTATTCCCCGTTAAATTTTGAGTCGATGGTCGATTTTCCTTTGCATGGATGTTAAAAATTAAAGTGTAGTGATCAGTGATAGTGGATTGATGTATGATTGTGGAATATTTTTTATTTGTTTTTGTCATTATGTGGTCAATGCAGGTTTGCGAGGGGATTGATTTATTAATTTTGTGATCCACTCTTGTTGGTTCCCTTACAGCGGCAGTCATCCCGTGGGAGAGGAGTAGTAATTGGTATTCCTGTGTTTGTGGATGTTGCCTTCCGGTATCCAATATGTTAATGTTGATGTCCCCTATGATGAACAAGTTCCTGATGTTTCGTTCTTGAAGTAGAATGGAGTCTAGTGATTCAAGAAATGGTGACAAATTTGTAGATGAAGGGGATCTGTAGATAGCGAAGATGCATGTGTCTTGATCAAGTTTTACTTTCAAACAGTTTGCGTCTTGTAGTTCGATTTCTTCTATTTTGCATTCCATCTTATTTTTACAATATACAATTACTCCATCGTTTTGATGTTTGTGAAGTTTAGTATTGAAGACTTTGTAGTTGTTGATGTTTTTATGCACATATGTTGAGGAATTTATCCAACATTCTGTAAGGATTAATAAGTCAGGTTCTAAATATAATTCATTTATCAGCACAGTGAAATCTTCGAAGTTTTTGTTAATACTTCGAATGTTTTGATGAATTATGTTCAGGATCGGTAACTCGTCCTGGATTATACGGTTTAACATGCAGGTATTTGTGGTGATTATTGGGTTAGGTATCAGTTTTTCAAGTGTTTCCGTTGTGAAAGAGGCCATTATAAAGATATAGAGTAGATGAAGTGTCTATAGGTTTTTTTTTTGATTTGTTTAAATCATCTTAGTAGGTATATCGTTAAGATGTTTTATTTCGACAACCTTTGAATCTTTAGTTTTTCTTATAAGTATTTTTCCCGATTTCACCCAAACATATTTATATTCTTTTATTAGGGCTCTTTGTTTGGTGTTATGAGCACATTTGGTGTTATCATTAGGTGTTTGGTATTATGAGCACATTAGCGGACTGATTCGATTGCGCCTAAACAGGGCCGGCCCTGTGTGCGGACATGTATGGTCAAGAAATCTTTGATTATGACAAAGAAAACAATACAATTGGGTTATAGATTGCTTATTGCGTCTTTCGATAAAAAAACAATTGTCCGCGAAAGCACAGAAAACCGATAGGTACCTACCTAAAGATAAAGAATGTTTGCAAACCCTTCTCTATGGGCCGCTTTTAGGGTTTCATGACAACTCAAGACAGTGGAAATTCACCACAATTTTGAAAAGTGATATAAAGTCATTAAAAGTGGTCAAAAAATGCCTATAAAACTGACACCACGTACCCTATTTCACTTAGTTTTTTTAAAAATTACTTTTCATGATTTTATATCTTTTTTCAAGAGTGTGTTGAATTGCCACTGATTTGCCACAATTGTCCTGAGTTGCCCGGTTACTAGGTTAAATAGGTTACGTTAGGTTAGGTCATAAATAAACCACTTTTTGATAACAAAATTAAAAGTTTCACATACAATACAGTAAAAAATATCCAGACATAATAAAAATCAATAGGTTAGATTTATAGCCCTTTTTCATCAATTTTGAAAGGTGTTTTGAATTGTAACTGCTTGAATTTCCATGAAACCCGAAAAATCACCCGTATCTACTTGGCGTTTTATTTAGGTAGGGACCTGCCCGAGATTGACATTTTAGTTGGGCCATAAATAGACTAGGTAGGAACTGTAATTTTATTGTGACGTCAACGTTCAATTTATTTTATTCGCGCAATTTTAAATAAGGAAAGTGATACGCATTTTCCCTAAATATTTAACAGAATTTTTTTCGCACGCTCTATCTTTTCGGCCCAATTATTATTATTGAGCACTTACCTATTATTGGAACTAACCTTTGACAGCAAATCAAATCATCAAATGAATCCACAAAGGTTGAGAAGGTCACCCCGAATAACCACCATAGTATAGGATCGTTGTAATATTATTATCTACGAACACGCTTTTATCGGCAAAGGGCGGAAAGTAAAATAAAAAGATTTAAGGCCCTGGTAAACGAGCAACTTTTCCCAGAAATATTTATATTTTTACCCAGAAATATTTATATTTTTTAATTTATTTATCATCGAAAACATAACATGAATATAAAAATACGCAATTCAAGGTAACATAAGATATACACATAAGAACAGTAATAGATAAATATTACAGTACTTAAGTCTGAATAAATTATAGGTACATAATCCGCCTCTCTAGGCGGGTTGAGGCAGAATTTTTAAATAAAATTAATTAATACGTGGTTTAATAATAAATTTACGGTCTACCGATACATTATATAAAATATAATACTGACAGCCAACATCTTGTCCTGCAAACAGTTTAACTGTGTTATGACACAGTTAAAAATTAGTGGGCTTCCAACATTTTCTTAACGCATATTTTTTGCTGCTTTCAAAATTCATATCTTTATGTATGATCTCAAAATTCTACCCTAACTAATGCAATCTAAATAGTGTCTCGGATATTTTTTTTCCAATACACTAACTAGATTGCATTTAGTTTGGGTATGATCTTGCAATCATGTATTTAGATAGCAGCCAAAAAATATTCGTTAAGGAAATGAGAATAATGTGGGTAGCTCTCAGTCGAAGTATGATACAGTTAAAATAACTTAAGTTGATGTGGTCGAATTAGCTCAGTGGTCAGAGCATTTTCCCAGCAAGGAAGGGATCCTGGGTCCAATTCCTATATGCGACTGAATCTTTTTTGCTTCACATCATTCGTCTGGGAGTCATCAAAATTGTCTTTATTGATAAAAAATATTATTATTTCCGGGAAAAAACAATGAAATGTGGAATTAATAATGATGTTTTGTGCAAAAAATGTTGTTGTATTTTCCATAAATTTTATCTACGAGTATTCTCTTTTTCCTACGCAATACTAAGTTTAGCCAGCGTTAGCAATGTAAACGCCCGAAAATATTTTTGCGACTTGATTACAAAACATTGACTTTTCTCTACTTTCCATAAATATAATATGCATGTATTATATATATATAAGCCCTCCAGAAGAAATTCTCTAATTTATAGTGAAAACCCTATCAAAATTCGTTGCGTGGTTGCCAAGAACTAAGGGCACAAACAGACAGACGAGGATAACGACTTTTATACTATTTAGAGATTTGAACCACGATCGGTGTAAACAAATGTATTCAAACGCGCTCTATAGCGATATGCCTTTATATGTATAATTCTGAAATAATAAAAATGAAATGTTAGACATTCCGAAACATTATTATCATGAAAAGGGAGTCTACAACTTCAGTGCTCCGCAACCTTTTCTCACCTACGACACACCAAATTTCTTCCTATAATTCCGCGGCACACCAAAAGCTAAAATATATACCTACATATAAAATTGATACACAAATTTTACAATAATTTCTTTTTTTTATTTGAAAACTATATATACATACATATAACTATAACATATTTATTTTTACGCAATCTTAATAATTATTATAAAATAATAATAAATTAATGAGCGATTAATTGTTAAATTAACTTGCGCTTGTTTCAATGAACACAAAAGTTTTATATTCGGCTCGATTTTTTGACAGCGCAACCCGAAATTCTTGGTCAAGACCTCTTAAGCATGACCGCTTATCATTTTTAATTATTACAAGCGTTGAAAAACTTTGCTCACATAAATATGTCGTTGAAAATGAAAGTAGTGTTACGAATGCTTTGATGGAAATGTGAGGATATTCTTTTTTAACGTAAATCCGGAAAACATCTAATTGATTTTCGGATAAGTGAAGTTTTAATGTCATGTCATTATTTAAATCTGTAAATTCCACTCGAATTTGCAGAAGCAGTGCTTCCGTAGAATTTAATGCATTGGTTGCAAAAGGATTTCGAATCCAATCGTATTTTTCCGTATTAATGGAATAAAAATACCGACCAAATTTCTGCTGAAGCATACTTAAATGTTGTTGGGCCAGATCCACAGTTAATTGTTTGTTTTTAATTGTACTATGGTTGATCCTTTGGTACATTTCCAAACATCCTTTTTGCAATACTTTCTGACGAAGTTCGTTATTAAGTTTATTCAAATGCTCGAATATATCAGCCATGTATGCAAATTTGGCTATCCAGTAATTATCATCGAGGTACTGATATAGTTTGGGCATATTTTGATTTAATCGAAACTCACACACCTCGTAACGAATCTCAAACAATCTAGCCAAAACTTTGCCTCGGAATAGCCAACGAATTTCAGTATAAAACAATAAAGATTCATATTCGGCTCCCATTTCTGCACAGAGTATTCCAAACATTCACGAGTTTATGGCTCTTGATTTAATTATGTTTACGATTTTAATGCATTCATTCATCGTGTTCAAAAGTTCCTCCGGTAAATTTTTGACCATCAATGTTTCTCGATGTATGCAGCAGTGTGTAAATTGTAACGTTGGATTTTTTTGTTTTACATAAATGACAAAACCCTTTTTACTACCCGTCATTGCCGCAGCGCCATCCGTGCAAACAGCAATGCAATTGCTCCATTTAATATTATATATTTTGAAGAAATCATCGGTTACTTGAAAAAATTCTTCACCGGTAGTTCGCTCTGGAACCTCCTTACAAAATAAATAATGTTCTTTAATAAAGTCCTCGTCAACGAAAAGTACAATAGCTATCAACTGTGCTTTATTTTTAATATCGGTTGTTTCGTTGATCTGAAGCGCAAATTTTTCAGCAAATAGCAGTTTTCTAATCAGTGTTTCTAATATATTGTGAAAGCGTCTTTTAACAGTATCTGCAGACAATGAAAAATAGACAATATTATGAAAAATATTTTGTCATTGTGTATTAAATACATAATGAAATATTGTAAAATGTCAAATACATTGAATTTGACCGCGGCACACGCGACCGGCTCACGGCACACCAGTGTGCCACGGCACACCGGTTGCGGAGCACTGTACAACTTGACACCGATCACTTTGCAGGCGGCCAGGAGAATGTTTTCAATTTGATTATATCAACCTTTATCGTTTTTTTATGATATATATAGCTAAAGAAATGTGAAGATGCATTATTTTCAGTGTTTTGGCTTTCATATACACATACACATACAAAACGAAAACCTATAAAACATTCAGAAAATACCAGTGGGTATTATGACGAGTCTCAGCCATTTTAAATTGCTTCGTCAGCGTCGAGGAAAATAAAACCATGAGAAGAGTTAAATATTACTGATTTAATATTTTCATCGCTTACTGATGATAAATTCAATCTTTTAAATAGTATAATTATTTCAGTTTTAGTTCTATTTTGTGGTATTGCTAATTTATTGAGAATCTCTTCAAATTATTGTCGATTCCGGTTAAAAACGGGATTACAGGCCTCACGAATGAATTAACAGTTTTCCTGAGTAAGTTACGAATATATTATCACTAGCTGACGTGTACACGGCGTTGTTCGACTTTTCTCTACTTTCTATAAATATAATATGCATGCATTATATATACCACAGACATAGGAATTAATAGACGAGAAGATAATGGCGAGGGGTAAAATCAACTGTTGAAGAACGAAGGGGGTGAAGCTGACTGTGATTCGTCAATAAATCAATCTGACAGTAAATAGGCATCTCGCATTATAATATCACCATTTACTTCTTAAAAGTAAAATCTGCTTTTGAATGAATAGACATTTTTACATGGGAGTGCAAATTACTCGCCACGTTATGAACAAATTTGCGAAGTCCAAATTCGGCAAAAAAATTCGGTTCTATTTTCAGAGTCGAATATTTCGTTTAAGTATTTAGTTAAGACACTTTCATAAATGTTCATAATTTACTTCCCAGCAACCAACCAGCTTTGTGTTTCGCGTCCAGACGTTTCTCGATGTGATAGTATATGTTTCTAAAACTGATCTATATTATACGATGTGAATATGCTTAAAATAAAGTAAAATAATGCTTATATATGGAATGTAATACAACAATTGGGTTTATTCTCTTTTTCAAATCTATTTTTACAAGTTTTCATAGTACAAGTCAACATTTTGCCGTGTTATTTCGTAAAATGAACCGATGATGCCTCGACCATAGTTCGCACAAGAATGATGACGTCACGTTTTCAAATTTCACTTGAGGCCATACGCGAGCACAGCCGGCTCCAATGGAACCGGTATGGGGAGTGGGGATAATACGATTTTAATCACTTAGGGCAGGTCTACTAATATTCATATGTCTATGATATATACCTATAAAACTTTCGGAAGAAATTCTCTAAACGATGAAAACCCTATCAAAACCCGTTGGGTAGTTTAGAAGAACTAAGCGCACAAACAGACAGACGCGGTTAGCGACTTTGTTTTATACTATTTATAGATTAGAGATGATGTCGGAACACGGTGTTCATGAAAATCCGAATACTTTTGCATTACTACGAAAATTATTTGTATCAAGACAAATCGGCGAAACATTCTTAAATTGATGTTTTATTAATAAGGTCTGTTAATTTATCGTGAGGGCAAAGATCGATATACTCTGTGTAGTATCACAAAAAGTCATATTGGAGACACCACCGACTTTGTAGTTAAGTGTGTCAAACTGTAATACTGTAAAATTTGGAAGCATATTGAGCCAGGAAACCTCGATAATGATAGTAGCTGAGTTGATCAATGCGTCTGGATACCACCCGACAGACAGACGCAGAGCCCTATACAGGCGCAATTGGAGCAGTCCGCTCCAGGACCAAAGAGCCAAGGCGCTGAAAATACCTAATACAGCGCCATTGAGGTTTTTAGACGTAGTGGGTTCGATTCCTCTGCTTAAATTATTTATCATTGCACAAGCAATATCTTCCGCGTATAATGATGGTAATAGGAGTTTTTCAAATATTGTTATGTTATTCGTAACCGGGAATGTTTCTTTTAAAAATATATGTGAGAAAAACGTGGTTTAATTTAGTCTAATTTAGGTTAATTGCTCAAGTAGGTGGGTACCTACCGATAATGTCCTAATCAATTTGGCACAATAAAACTTGCACATTTAGACCACCTTGACACATCAACCACGCGGCCGAATAGTGATTAAATTTATTAGGCCAATCAAGGCTTTCGGAGGGAAATGCTAATTTTTTTCTGTATGGGAAATTTCCAAATGAAAACCGTGGTTGAATTGGATCAATTACACTATACTGATAAATGATTTTCAACTAAACAAATTACCTATTTCCTTGGCAAAGGGTTGAGATTTGAGATCTTAGGTTATGGGCATGAAAGACCACGATAAAGAATCAAAACGTTGTTTGAAATGGCTTTGCCGTGTTTGGTGATTAGATTTGAATATCCAGTTATCCCCATCCCCCTGTTCCCCATCTCCTTCCCCTCCTCACACACTCACACTGACTTCAGTGGTTGAGAGGAGTTGGTACCTACTGTGCGGTATTTACATTAAAAAAATAATTATTACCTACCTGTGAAATAAAAATAAGTTTATGTAATATTTTAACATGAGTTTATGAGGGCATACGACAAATTAATACCTATGCTAACAAATTTACTGTAGGATTTATCAATGTCTGAAGGTATTTTTGTAAATAAAACTTAGTTAGTTAGCAGTTATTAATTATTGCACTTCGTGCGAAAGTCGAAACAAATCATTACTTAAATGAATCGTTTAGTGACCGTAATATATCTAAACACAATTCTCTTTTCCATTCCCCATTTCCTTTACAATATTTTCCCCAATATTGGAACTGCCATAACCCCACTGGTTAAAGGGGTAGGTATATAGGTAGGTTTTGTAATCTTGTGTTGTCGTAATTTGCGCATTAACCTACGTAGAAATCAAATTATAGTATAGTATTTGAGTAAGAACCCAAATTTCATAGAAAACTTTACACATTTTTAACGAGCACAATCCAACAATAAAACTTTGGTACCTAATTAAACATTGTTCGACGAAACACGTACACGTTATTTAGCAGCTATTTTATTATGGCGAATAGGACCGCAATGGAGCCGCATTTTGTCATCCGAGGCACGTCTAACACGTCTTTACTCTTCTCAGTTCATGGTTCATTCCACGCACCTCGCATAATTAAATTCCTAACATTCCATCAATAGTTGAACTGTTGGCGTTAACGAAAGCCTCAACTATTGTTTTACTTTAAACAATAATAATGCGATTATGGAAAGTTTCATTTGTTAGGTTAGGTTTACTTTACGTTGGGTTTCAGTTGTTAGGAAGTTATTTTACGTTGGCCACACAAAAGAATATTTGGATATTATCTCAGATAAATCAGGGCTATTGTATTCCAAATTCAAATGTAAACCGTATTTACATCATGGACCTAAAGAGCCCTGGACAGGGCATTATTGCGATGTTGTATGAATGACTTTGAAGCCAAATCTAGGGTGAGGGGAAATTACCTAGCAGCCATCTTTTATAACTAACTTTTGAACTGATTTGTATGCAAAGTGGTTCATAATGAACTATTATTGTTTTATTGTTGTGTTGTTAATGCAATTATAACGGCTTATGATTTATTTAGGTATTTGATGAGAAAGGGAATGGGTTAAGTCATTAAAAAATTTAAGTAGGTTTTCGCATTTTTCATACATCTTCCCGTCACCCCGCGGCTTCAAATTGTTCGCGCATTGCTCTGTCCAGGGCTTTTTAGGCCCATGCAAGCTTCGAACAGATCCATGATAACTGCTTTTAAATTAATATCGAAATTCGAAACCTAGGCAATGAGAGAAAGAACATTATGAATATTTTTTTGTGGTCCTATTTTCCAAAGCATATTTGTTATTTTCTTTCATCGTGGATTGTTGTGAGGATGTATGAAGTAGAGGGGGGATTACAAGTACAGGTAAATCATTTAAAAGAGACCTCTGCTTATATAGATGTACTGGATTGTGAAAAAACAATTATTTACTACGACGTTTGGTTACAAATTCAAATAAAAAATCTTTATTGTCAAATAAAATATTAAGTACAAAGGGCATGTACCCAAACCTTACAGGTAAATTATATTTCTGTTTATTAACCCAATAAACAATTAGTAAAATATATACATTATTATAATATATCAATGTGGATATTAATGTGTAAATATACCTAAATTTATATAAGAAATAATTATTAAATATTCTAGAAGTACCTACCACTTGTGTAGGTTTGTTGATAGTAGGTACTGATACTCGGTGAAAATAATTATTTTGTTTTTTAAACTTCCGATTTAGTTGTCCGGGTTAAGTCTTCCCCAAAGGAAAAACTTAACCCTTCCACTCACTTTTCCACAAATGATCAGCTAGTCAATCAACACTATGTAAGTGCATTATATAAGTAAAATAAATACAAAACAATACAAGAACAACAACACGTCAAATCACCAGATATCAAATGGGAAAAAAAATTCACCGTCTCCAGATATTTTCATATCAGAGGGTTCGGCTCGGTAGAACTTCTAACAGGGCCTATAAATCCTACTGATCCCTCAACATAAATATTTAAAAAATCTTTTGTTATCCTACATGTATTCAAAATGACCGACTTTTGCATCTTTATATATAAATTTTTTGATAGATCTAATACGCCTAAATTTTTAATTAGAGAGCTAGGTATAATGCCAGTAGCCGAAATAACGAATGGTAATATTTTTATAGTCCGAGAATGCCAAATTCTTTTTATTTCATTTCCTAAATCTGTGTATTTTCTTATTTTTTCACTAACAGATTTTTGAATATTACAGGAATTTGGAATAGCAACATCAATGATGTAAGTTATTTTTTTAATTTTGTCATGTAAAACTATATCGGGTCTATTATGACTAATCGCTCGGTCTGTTAGTATAGTTTTATCATAATATATTTTATAAAATTCGTTTTCTAAAAATGAATTTGGTTCGTATTCATAATATGGTACTACATTACGGCAGTCAATCAAGTTATGTTTAATTACCAAATTTTGGTGAATTATTTTTAAAACTTGATTGTGCCTAAATGTATACTCGGACGGTGCTAATATAGAACATCCCGATATAATATGTTCTATAGTTTCCGGAAAAGCCAAACATTTTCTACACAAATCATCAATTTGATTTGTATCTTTGATTATATGCTTTCTATAATTTTTAGTATTAATGACTCTATCCTGAATTGCAAGCATAAATCCTTCTATTTCTGCGCTCAACTCTCCAATACTCAACCATTTGTTTGATTTAATTTTGTCAACATACGTTTGGTTGAGATAATTATTATTATTGTATTATTTTAATTATAATGTTTTTAATAATTGATTTTCGTCGCTAATATGCACCCAGTATGTTTGGACATTTGAGGGGTAAGTGGATACTGCGGGGACTGTCCCAAACTGTATTAAGAAGATTTTTTTCTTTCGAATTACTAACTAAAAACTGTCGTCGTCTCAATGTGTAGGAAAAGAACACCAAAATATCAGGTATCAAAAATTACATATAAATAAATCCCTCTCTTATGAATTTGTTCGACCTTCATTATGCAACATGATTACGTAGGTAAGAACCTACTTTTATTTACGTTCTTATCTGCGACTATCTCCCCCTTTACAAAAAACGGGGTAAATTTACGCCTTCCATAATAAGCACATCCTACAACAACGGAATCGTTTATTTTATTCACCGTAAGAAATTGGTGACTGAACGTTTTTGCCTGGCTTCAGAAAATAAATAATACATTCTATTTTTAGATCTTCTTCCCGCCAAATCGATACCTTCCGCAGATTTCCATAAAACTTATTTCGTGTTGTTTTGTTGTTTGTAGAATTTTATCTTGGCCCCATAGTAAACGTTCAAAGGCGGTTTGAAAGGGAGATATGTAAATACGAATGTTAGAGGGAGCGCGCTTATACGAAAATGGTGAAAATATTTAATAAAACACGACTCGTTTGAAATAGAACAAAAATCTCTGGACGAAGGCTTTAGTTGCATTTAATAATACACTGTGAATTTTTTCATGCCTAAACATATTAAATAACATAAAAACATGTTTTTAATAATTTTCGGAGCTTACTTTGCGATTTTTTTCTATCGAGGGAATTTTATATAATTATCCTTTCGGCATTACAAATGTATAAATATTATCTTCAAAATATTTTTTTTTGGAACTTAAAACGTTAACGAGTTAACGAGAAACTTGTTATAAATCGTTAGAAATTGGGAATGCTTGACATAGAATAAAGAAGAACTTTTTACAATAATTTCTTTCTGCACGGAGTAAAATGAGTACAGCTTTTTTTTATCAAGATACTGTTAAAATGTGACTGCGTGATCATTTCATGATAGAATATTAGTCATTCCGGATATACCTAAGTGAACACTTGGTCACGCAGGTGGCCTTGTCCGAATAGATGTAATGGACGAAATGCGAAAGTATTATTATTAACAGAATCAGAACACGTGTTCCGACTTCCTCATAACATAATCATGAAATTTGTCAAATCATTCGTTATAGACTTTTTTGACAAGAAAACAAATAATTTGACCAGATTTTTAAGAAATTAACAATATTTCATATTAGTAGGTTTTCTCTGTGTGCGATTCTCGGTACGAAAATTACACTTGAAAACTTTTGCCAATTGGCAGAAAACGAGCATGAAAGTTTGTTCGGGTTTTATTCATGTACCTACCTACGTATGATATTGAAATTGGATTAAGTGGGTAGGTACCTACACAATAAGTTTTATCATAAGTATACAAGTTTCTCGATTTATTTTTCGAAGTTGTATGGCAACACATCGGGTACATTTGTCAATAATTTATCATGAATTTATCAGTGTCACACGCATGTCACACGTACATAAACATATGCGTATTATCACTATTCAATGTTGGGTAAATGGGTATGGCACAATCGGAACGGGGAAAAGGGTTTAATAAAATACATAATCAATGATGTAACCAAGAACATCATCTCCACTTTTCAAATGAATTGAGGGGTATTAAAGAAAAAAACCCTTAAAAAACAAAGTTTTTTTTACTATAATACATCTATTTGTCTTTTCAGACTTAAAAAAGTGGTTTGACTGATGATTGAACCTTCCTAACTGGAGTCGACATCTCTACCAATCGAGCCAAATCCTGACTGGACAAAACCGATATTTATTGCGTATATTAACTGCTGTAATGTCATCAAATTTCAGAGAAATGCCTGTATTTCAGCGGGTGTAAGCGTGATTGCCACCAAAAGTTGATAGAATGCACTGTCATCGACAACGAGTCTATATGCCGAATTTTAACTAGATCGTTTGTCGGGAAATTGTTTAATTTCTACTTCCAAGATTTGCATTAATTTAATAGCGAAAATTCAAATACAGACGAATTTAAAAACTGCATTCTGCACCAATCTCACAACGTGAAAAACGTTTTATCGTAAATATTATGTTGACATTATTAATTAGAATTTCTCTATAATGGTTGGAAGAAATTTCTTTATTATGGTTCCGGAGCTTAAAATCAATTCATTTAGACTACCTACGAATAATTTAAATGATGACAATGCCAAAGAAGCTTTTTTGGAGTTTTCTGCGTTTGTTTTTATTGTGCTCAACTAAGACAAGGGGTTTATTTACATCTACGTGACTAGGTACCAGCTTTTTGTGTGACACCAATACTTGAGGTCGGAGAAGCCAGCAATATAAACATGCTACATAACCTTGTTTCAATACATAAACAGGTAAAGTTCATAATATGTTACAGAGCAGTGTTTGTTCTCTGTCTACCAGTGGTGGTTCGTGCAATGAAACAGGAGAGACTGACTTCCTTAAAAAAATGAAGGAAAAAAGAGGAAATACCCCTAAGAGCTGGATATGCAAAAAGTGCGACTCCGACTACTCCGTTAGATTCGATCCGATCCGAGTTCGTTCTTGCTCGGAGGGAGTCATCTCACTGAGCGGGAACAATATTTTACAAGGATTTTGCGATGAACTTAATCTCTTTTTATGTACTTAAATGATCCAAATATAAGTAAACAATTCTTTGAATATCAAAAAAGTAATTCTCATGTCTATTATACCTGATTTTTAAGATTTTCAAGATTTTCATTGTTGGGTCTCCCAAAAGCACCAAATCTGTGGTTGTGACGTCACCAGTCACAAAAATTCTAAGTTTTATTTCAACAGGCGCTGTATTTTGTATGGCGGCATCGAGAGTCTTTTAGAGAGGTTTTTTATTCTTATGTTTAACCCTTAAGTTAAAATGTCAGCATATCTTCACTACTTTTATTGTATTCTACCAAAGTGCAAAAATACATCCGTGACCGCACCTGGTAAACAATTTATCAATAGAAGGGCGTCGCCAGTTTCCAATCTAGCGAAATGTATAGAGCTTAAATGGTAGGAACAAGGAAGTAGTCAGAATGAACCAAAAATATTTACGTACAAGCTGAAATGTTTCCGCGTTGCTCGGCATTATGAACAGGGCCGGGTTTTGGGGTCCCTTTTGAAAGCCGTAAACAACAAATCACAGATTTTTTTCTATAATTTTATTGAAGGGGTTCATGGAAGAAGTGCTAATCTTATCGTGATTTTGGAGATATATGACCATTTGAATGCTTAAAATATTATTTTAAATGTCGCTATTATCATTTTGAATTGTGTTTTACACGATTCATGAAGAGAACATTATTTTGCTTTTGGAAAGGTTATCCAAAAAATTAAATTAAATAAAAAATTAATCAATTGGCCTGTGGACCTTGGTGTTTCAACTGCATATTTTATTTAGAAAATATATGACGATTTCTAGATTTTTTCCTTTATGGTAAATACATATTATTATGTTAGAATTATTAATACTCTCAGGGATAATATCAACAAATTGTGAATTTTGTGCAACGATATAGACAGTAAGATTTTTTCAAATAAAAAACCAGTGATCTTTAATTACAATATTGATAACAATACATTAACACAAATCAAAGAGTTAAGGCCTATCCGCACACAACAGTGCCGGCACGTGACCGACAGTTCCGTACCGTACAGTACCGTGACGTGCTATTCGTACATGTCAGTACCGACATGGCACGACACGGCGACGCGCAGTGAATGGCGCACTGATTAGTAGGTACTCTACGCAGCTTCAAGATCACAATTAGCAGCGATTGCTTTAATATTAGATGAAGACGAAGAAATTAATGTGAGAAGAAGGCATTGGGTTCATAATTCGTGGAGGAAAAGAGAAGAAGAAGGAGAGTTCGCCACCCTATATAAACATCTGATAGATGATGAATCAAAGTTTTTCGAGTATTTCAATATTGTTCCACATGTTTGATTTAAAATTAAGGTCCATGTATTTTCTATGTGAAAGGTCATAAATTGCAGAATGTACACGGACCAATTCAATCAACTGTTCGTCGTCCATCTTGAAATACTGCGACCGTGTCAGTGAAAATATTGTCCGCTAGAAATTCACGTCCCGTCACGGCGAGCGTCGGCGCAGCACTGACATCACTGAACGTCACTGTCACTGACGAGTACGGATAGTGCCGTACAAAATGTATGCCACAATATCATTTTTCACTGACACTGATGGATACGTCACGTGTCGGCACGTGTCGGCACTGTGCCGGCACTGTTGTGTGCGGATAGGCCTTTAGGCATCACTTTTCAATCAAATCTTTCTTTTGTTAACCACATAACGGAAATCTATAACAAGAGCTAACAAATGTTGGGATTTATAACTAGGTTAACTAGAAATTCCAACAATATCAAACTGTTATATTTTACCTTTGTTATAAGTCAACTTGAGTACAATTCTGCCGTTTGGAACCCACATTACAATATTCATGTTCAAGCTATTGAAAGAATTCAAAATAAATTCATCCACAATACGCCATAAATGAAACTGTCCCCCTATCTGAAGAGCTGAAGACAATAGGCAGGTCCGGCCCTGAGCCAAATGGCGCCTGGCGCGAGTAAATTTTGTTTACGACCCTTGTCAAAAAAAGTAGACGATTAGGTAAGTGGTGACTATAATCAATATATTCGGATGATTTGTATTTTTGGGTAGTGCCGTTTTCATGAAAAATAATCTCAACGGTAATATGTTAGGACTGTTAGGTGTTAGGTATTATCAGCGCCTTTGCAATTCGGCGCCCGGAGCGGACTACTCCGCCGGTCTTGACAAGAGTCCCAAATGTCTAGAAAAATATCCTGCACCGAATCTGTCCATGTTTGCCTTAATCCCTTTTATCTCGCAGGTTCTCCGTGGACCTGAGCCAAATGCGCTCTCTTCGCCTCTTCTTCAGCGACGAGAGCTGCACGTGCGGCCAGCTGGTGGTGGCATCGCGGGAGTCTCAATACAAGATCCTGCACTTCCACCACGGCGGGCTGGACCGCCTGGCGCAGGTGCTGCACCAATGGCACTCGCTGCTGCACAACATCAGGCTGACTCCAGGTATGCGAGCACTAACACTGCACTCACCTCTTATGCCCTGGTGGTGACTTCTAAGGATTCAAAGAACATGAGATATTATCTCATTAGCCCATGACGGGCGAAAGGAGATGTTTTGAGAATGTTTTAAAGCGCCCCGGGCTAACGGCCTATTACCCGAGATGCGCCCCATAAATCTTGCGCCCAAGGCTATAGCCTAGTAAGCATAAGGGTAAGTCCGGCCCTGTCTATGGTGGCAGTATGCATACTTAAATGTGCACAAATTACTGTTCTTTCGTAATGATGAGCCATTTATGAGTTTTATTATTTGACTTACCACCGTACGAAGAGACGAAGAATCAAATAATATGCAACTATCAAAAACATATAAAATGACGCTGCTAATAAAAAAGTGCAACAACTCTCAGTCTAAGCAAACGATGGACTTGTTATTCCCAGATACCTATCTAAATAAAAACGGTCAAAAAACCTTAGAATAAGTCCCTAAAATTTACAATACGTTACCAAATTCAATAAAAAATTGTGAACTAATTTTCAGAATGCGTTCTGAAAAAATGGTTACCTTGAAAAGATTTTTGTGCGGATCTTTTGTTTCTCTCTGATTTTCTATGTATTTTTTCTGATTCTATATTCATTTTTTTCGTTTTTATTTACTATTGATTTAAAAGAATAATGTATCACAATATGATGGTAAAGATACTAAATTTAAAAATATAAGTAGATGTGTTAGATCTAGCCGTTTCACGGGACTTCGCTGTAACTTTGTAACAATTAATTTAAAATAAAATAATGTATTTTCAATGAGAAGGCAGCGTCACAGATCCTTCGGTGCCACCGCGTGCAGTCATAGATCTCTTCAAGATCTAGGTTCATTCCTTCCTTACCTTACCCTAAATAAAACCTCGGAACAGCATTTACAAGATTACATAAACCTTGCTTAAAACCTGTGATTTTCTACGATACACTAGAAATATATTACTTAAATATAGTAAAAATTAAAAAAAATATATATAATAAATCGAACACCCCTACTGCAGGCTATTTTTAAGCAGTTTTCATTATTTCTAAAATAGTAGTAGGTTATTTGGCCCTTATAAATAACCCCTCTAAATGTCATTATCGCTGAAGGTATTTTCGGGTAGTATCCTTGCTACGGAGGAGGTATTGTTGACGGGGGTGGGGTGTATTTTGATTTGCGCCCCAACGCCGCAATATGCCGCCCCTCGAGATGAGTTTTCCACCCGAAAACGTGATTCAAACCCCCCCCCCCCCACCCTACCACCCTGCACTTATTGCGCGTATCACCTGTGCCTGTGCCTGTATCAGGGATATTAATAGATTTCGGCGCCGCGGGTGTTCTTCAAATTAATTGCTCACGTTAACGTGAAAACTTACATTTAAAGTAACCGACGAAAAGAGTCTTTATCCCAGTACAGCTTGTGATACCTAATCGAAATGTTCTACATTAATGATGAAAATATAATCGATTTTTTGTTTGCCTCTTATAGGAATTCGGGTGTTGGGAATCTATTTAAGTTTCAATCGAGATTTAGATCTTCCATTCATGTGAACGAGCAAGTTTTTACGGCAATTTCTTGCCGGCAAGGTATTTGCCTTGTCTTTCCGGTGAGTTCGCTCGGCTACCGATATTAGGATAATTTTGCCGTGCCACATCTATTACCTTCTCGCTCGGTTCACTTTTTTATGTTTTATATTAGGTATGCGTTCTTGAGGTGTGTGGGGCTAATGTAAAAAAACCCAACATTTCAAAACCCTCTTAGCGATAGAAGTCATATAGATACAAAGCAACAAATGTTCCAAGTTCCAAGCTATTATACGTGGAACCTACAGTCATTTTTGTTTATACTAGTTTGGTGGAGTTATCGCGGCAGATCGGTTTTGGTGTTGTGAATTTGTCTCATACATTACGGCAATGTTGACAGAACACGGCCATAGTGACAGCCAATAACTTGCCCGACAAAACTATTGACGGGTAGGAAAAAATTGTCCGCAATAGGCAATAATCGGCAATTTATCTTGCTCGTTTACCAGCACATTACCCTAATCATGTTAGAATTTCTATCTATTGCTAGGTACTAACCAAATTTTTTCGGGGTCTCATTCCTTCGTTCTTTCGGCTACTCAATCTGTTGACTTCCCGTCTTTTGAATCTTGTGATTTTATCCCCGAATTCATTCGGAGTTCGCTCTTTCTTTATTTCTGTACCTGATTTTCTTGCAATACCTAGAGGTTGAAGTGTTTGTTTGGATTGACGCCCTTCAACTTCAACCTTCAACGACGCCATTGTCCAATTTTCGTCAAATTAATAAATGCATTTTTCAAATTCAATGTCATAATTTTTAATGCACATAATATTATTATAAGAGATATAATCTGAGAGTAACAAAAGGTAAGTATAATATGTATTGGAAATAATGGTAAAGCTTCCGAATTCCGCTGCACGCTAAAAATACGCAAAATAATTCCAATAACACTTGGTTTCTACTTATGTAGTACCTACTACAAAAAACAAATATTTATGGCGGGGGAAATTAAAGTTTCTCAATGAAAGTTTAAAATTTCATGGGTTTTGAGAGTTATATGTACCTATCGGTATGATCTGAGTTAAGTTGAAGGTTGATAATCTGAGTTATTAATCTGAGATATGTTTAAGGTTAATAATCTGAGTTATTAATCTGAGATATGTTTAAGGTTAATTATCTAAATAACCTAAACTAAGAACCTAATAACGTATTTTGTACATCTCCCTCGACTTCCAGTTGAAAACTAGTGTTATTTTTAAATATTTTGCAGCGTAACTGCAGAAACTTTACCGAAATAATAAAATAAAAAATTGTATATATTACATTTATTATAAATTATAACATTGAATTTAAAAACAGATATTTCCTAAATACTTCTTATTTATTTATTACGAAGGAAATAAGGAAAATAAAACGCGGCATACGTAGGTAAACAAAATGGCATTACGTAGGTACTTCCAAGTAATAATACGCGGCATTATTGCGTGCGTGCAGGAAAGCTCCCGTGTAAACATTATTTTGACATGCACCTGTCTGCTGTGGAGGCGTAGGTACCTACACGTGACGAGCGGAGGTAGGTACCATTTTCCATTGTAGAATAAAGGCTGTTGCGTAATTAGGTGGATTTTAAAAGGTGACATTACGAAGGTAGGCACTTGGTAGGAATATGGTAGGTAGTAGATACCTCTGCCTGCTTTGCGAAATAATACTGGTAGCAAATAAAGGGGAGTAATTTAGTGGAAATGCCATTGGGAAAAAAAATACAACGCAGTTTAAAAAAAAATACTACAATTTTTGTGTAATTTGGTATTAATTTATTGACAACTCCCACTATTTTTTGTGATATTTGAAAGTGAAAGTTTAGATTTGTTTTTATTAAATGCGAAATTCAAATTCAAAATTGAAAAAATATTTATACAAAGGGTATAGCTTATAGGTTACATCGTATTTCTTCCAGCTAACCCAACAAATACACATTATATTACATAACCCAATAATTACATGTTAACAAATGTATGTAAATAAAAAAAAACAGAGGTATTTAATTTATGTAAGGTATTCATTTAAGGTGTAGTGACATTTGTTTAAAAGAAATGTTTTTAGTGATGATTTAAATTTAAGTATGTCGGTTATTTCTTTGATGCTACGTGGAAGGTTGTTATATACTTTAATGGTCATGTAGTGTGGTCCTGAAAAATAGTTTTGTTTGCTTTTGGGAGTAATAAGTTTTCTGTGAACCTTGTAGCGTGTTTATGTGTTGAGTTTTTTTGTGGGAACTTTTCTGGAGATGATCGAACTAACAGGCATAACTCCATTATATATATGTCCGCCACTGACAGATGTTTGAGATTTTTAAAAATTGGTCCACATGAATCCCGATGATCAGAGTTTGAAATTTTTCATAGGCATCTCTTTTGGATGATAAAAACATCTTTGGTGTTGAGTTTCCCCAAAAAACACTACTCATTATTTATTATTGTTCACTATTCATTCCAAGGGAAATAGAGTTATTTGTGTAGGAGTACACACATATGATGTTTGATGGAAAAATTCAAAGAATATCATAATAATTATCATTCGATATAAACAATTAATATCTACGTGGAACCTGGAATCAAAACACTAATTAATCATTTTATCAGATGAAAGATACATACACAAGATAATCAATGCCTGCTACCGGATACATCGTATTTTTTCTCAGTGAATTTTCACTGAAATATCTCTAATTACATTATTCATTATTAACATTCTATAAAAAAAATATACATATAATAAATAGCCGTCAATTATTTTCTACCAAAAATCGATGTCATAAAAATTACTCAATAACTCCTTTTTCTTGCTACAATTAGGAATTATACATAAATATAAAAGTAACAAATTAATAAATATTTTTACTCTCTAATTCAGGATCTGAAGAACCTAATCTGCCTTACCGTCACTTCATGGTCTGCCGGCCGGAAGTCCAAAAGTCCGAACTCCACCCAGAAGAAGGAAACGTCGTCAAAATTACCACGGAGATGTTCTTCAGCACATTGCTTAACTCCGACGGTCAACTGGAAGATGACTTGACACTCAGAAAAGGGGTTTTCTTCGGTGGTCTAGAAAAAGACCTACGGTCATTTGTCTGGCCATTTCTGCTTCACTGTTACCCGAACAATTCCACGTACAAAGAAAGAGAGGCTTTCACGGAAATAAGGAGGAAGGAATACCAGGAGTACAATAGGAAGAGGAGTGAAGGGATGATGCCAGAAGAACAGGCCAGCTTCTGGAAGAATGTTCAATGTGTTGTGGAAAAAGATGTTGTTCGGACAGACAGGGGGAATCCGTACTATGCCGGTGATGAAAATCCTAATGTTGATATCATGAAAAATATCCTGCTTAACTACGCCATCTACAACTCAAGACTTGGGTAAGAAACTACATTATAAAGATATATGTTTTTTTAACCTCACTTATAATTTGCAAAACAGAAAAATTAATAAGATGATTTGGACATACAAGGCGCATAGATGAGGAAAGAGTTTCAGGAGAATATGTGACATGCAAGAGAAAGGTCGGGGACGCCTCAGGAAGGAGTTGCATAATCTATTGAAATAAATGCTTCGATCGACTAGCGTAATGCCAAGAGCTAGAAAAACACGATGAGTACTTCTGTATGAGATGAATTAGTATTAGAATAGAATATAAGTGGTTTATTGGTTAAGACACTTAAGACCACTAACATTCTTTCAAGTTGTTGGTTCAAAATTATTCCCTGGACCCTTTTTGACATTCTGAAACCTGTAGGGTATACATGATGTAGGGTATGTATGTATGATTTACACAGGCATAATAATACATCAACTGTTGTATATTTAACCCCTTTAGCTACACACAAGGAATGAGTGACCTCCTGGCTCCGGTGCTCTGTGAGATCAATGATGAATCTGATACATTCTGGTGTTTTGTGGGACTCATGCAGAGGACTATATTTGTGTGTACTCCAACAGACAATGACATGGACATCAACTTGGTGAGTTATATGTTATTCAGTTCTACATCTACCGATGTTTTTTTAAATCTTTTCTTCTCGACAACATTCAAAGGAAGCTGTTTCGTGAGCTTTTTGGTTTATATTACAACAGTAATCCCAAATCTGATAAGGTCAAAGATTTCGGAAAGTCTGCGCAAGATGGGTCCTTCGAATGCTCGCAGAAGACCACAAGCGCGCTTCAGAAACGACGACAAAGTGAAAGATGGGATTCAATGCTTCTTCAATGACATAGCGGAGAGCTGATATCACATGGTTATATACAAATTGTCGCAGCACTTATAAAAATGCATCAACCGAAATGGCGATTAGGTAGAAAAATAGATAAATTTTCAAGCCTTAAACATTGTAAAAATTATAAAAAAATAATTATTTCTTTGTATTTATAAAAAATAGGAGACTTTTGGGATTACCCTCATGTTAATATTGGTATGGAGGTCCTGTATGACTTCAGTAAGACAGGATTATACTATTTCCTTACTTTATACCTTCGACAGTAGCCCAATTCCTTTAGGGATGTGCACATTTCTTCTGATTCGTGGATGGTTTTAAAACTCGACTATCGTGGAGAACATTCATTTCTATGTTCTTCTGCGATAGTTATCTCCGTCACCGGCAGCATAAACTGTCTTTATCTCCTAACCTACAGGACTGCCAATGGTCATGCAGGCGGGGAGGGCAATCTATATGTTGAACAGAATCAAATTGGATATTGACATATTTTGCATCATTGAAGCTGTTT
Organism: Hesperophylax consimilis; assembly: GCF_061612785.1. Classification (NCBI taxonomy): domain Eukaryota; kingdom Metazoa; phylum Arthropoda; class Insecta; order Trichoptera; family Limnephilidae; genus Hesperophylax; species Hesperophylax consimilis. Next base: position 23,028,331 of record NC_142847.1, read on the forward strand.
TTAACCTCGCCGTTTTTAATAGACACAATCAAAAATTTAATTTCTCTGAGCTCAGAATCGGCTGGGGAAACAACTTATTGTACAGTAAAATAGGTATATAAGCATTTAATCATGCTTTTTTATAAATATTTAAACACATTATCTGGAAAGAATATACAATTTAGAAAATAAAAATAGAATCAGATGGCGGAAGGCGAAAATTTTGCGTCGGCACAAGATACAAGAGTTAAAATGCAAGCTTGTTGCTGCTGGTATAGTTGATACCTACTTTTTATTGTAATTACATATATGTAATTAATTCTGCTTTGACATTTATTTAAAAACACTTCTCACATTTCTCCTGGTTTCACAAAGTGGCTTCCCATGTACATGAACCCTCTTCCAATAAAGAAAGAACATTGGATCCTAGATTATAAAATTTGGTGCTTAACACTCCCAACAACTATGCGTCTCCTGAGGTAAATTTTACTAGACAAATGTGATCAGATTTGCTGAATGATTAATGATTATCTTGTTTTATTGCAGAGTTATCTCCGGGAATTGATAAGAGTTATGGTTCCACATTTCTACAACCATCTCAGCAAGCACAATGATGCTTTAGAACTTCTCTTCTGTCACAGATGGATTCTTCTGTAAGTAACATTAAACCTTGGAATAATTTCTATAACCATCTCAGCAAGCACAATGATGCTTTAGTAGAACTTCTCTTCTGTCACAGATGGATTCTTCTGTAAGTAACATTAAACCTTGGAATAATTTCTATAACCATCTCAGCAAGCACAATGATGCTTTAGAACAAGGCTGCCCAACCCCAGGCCCGCGGGCCACAATGTGGCCCGCGAACGAATTATAAGTGGCCCGCGTGAAACATTTTCAAAAAACCCGCCAATCCGCCAATTTGAAAAAGTGTCGCGGGCCCGCGGTAAAACAAACAATGCAGCTTGCGCGCGGTCACCAGTGTTGCCAACGACGGCGATTTATCGCTATTTAGGCTACTCAGAACGAGAATCAGCGACGAAAAAATCTAACCTGTTGAACTTACTTTTGAAACAAAAATACACCGGTTTTCGACATAATATTTTTTGCGTCGAAATGGAATCCTGTAGCCACCCCCCCCCCCCATGGAATTTTTTTCTCAGCGAAGTTCCGTAACACCCCCCCCCCCCATGGATTTCAAATATTTTGTGGGGAGCACTCATTTAGATTTTTTTTTTGTGGGGAATTATGTTTTATAGAAATTCTCTAACAACCACCCCACCCCCCCCCCATGGAAATAGGAACCGTCAGGTATTCAGTGGCCCGCCAGTGATTCAAAATCGTCAATTTCGCCCAACTGCTAAAAAGGTTGGGCAGCCTTGCTTTAGAACTTCTCTTCTGTCACAGATGGATTATTCTGTAAGTAACATTCAACCTTAGAATAATTTCTATAACCATCTCAGCAAGCACAATAATGCTCTAGAACTTCTCTTCTCTTAGTATCGAATAGAAAAATCCAAGAAGACAGGTAGGTAGAAGTAGGTAGGTATATAACCAAAAAACCATTCCAAATTCCGCACAATATTGTACACGGAGTGTAAACAGTAACACTTTTTTATTTATTTATTTAGCATTAATGACAAAATCCAAACATTGAACACCGAGAAAAAAACATTTTAAAGACCTTACATAAAAAAACTGTTTCCATATGAATTGATCTTAAAAATAACTTATGTTTCTTTCATTTCTCGTATGTGACAAATTCTTCTCCAAATATATACATAATGTTATGTTTTATTACTAATTAAATTATTTTAGATACATTATAAATACTTAGAAATTATTTTTACTTTCTCACCGCAATGTACTTACTACAGCACATAATACATACTATAATATTATCAATTACTGATAAATAACTACAATAATGTACTGTACACTCATCTTTAAACCACAAGCTAACGCTTCCATAGAAGAGTAATATTAAAATTTTATAATATGTAGAAACCTAATGTAAGCACTATTTTATATGTACTACCTTATTTCTTTAAGAAAAAAAAATATATATTAGGCTCCAATAGTGCTAAAAACAATTATGATAAATTCATGCTAAATGCTAGATTTGCTCGACGCTCGGAGCTGTATATAAATCGGGTGTTATATTCCAACTGTTGACGCAAATTTTTTTCAATAGCGTTGGGTGTTAAAGGATTATACCTATTATTTTCAACGACTACTTTCATAATATTTTCCTTGATATTTGAAGACGTTCCATTTTTAAAGTCAGCCGAGCAGAAAAAGAAGAATTGGTTTTTAACAGTATTTGATGGTGAAAAAATATAATTTAGGAGAGAAAATGAATGTTTTGAGATTGTAAGAGGTTTAGAGCTATGTAAAATGACATCAATTTGATAAAAATAAACATAAAAGGAACAAAAGATAGGAATTATTAGTTGAATCAAAAGAACAACATATGTACAAGAAACACACAACAATAATAATAAAAACTTTGTTTGATTGATTCTAGGTGCTTCAAGAGAGAGTTCACAGAGGCAGTGGCTCTGCGCATGTGGGAGGCGTGCTGGGCCAACTACCTGACGGACTACTTCCACCTCTTCCTGTGCCTCTCTATCATCGCCGTCTATGCTGATGATGTCATTGCGCAAGATTTGAGGACTGACGAAATGCTGCTATATTTTAGTTCCTTGGGTAATTAAATTCAATCTATAAATAGAATAGTCAACTTAATTCCTATTCTAAATATTAATATACATATTTGAGTTTCTGTAACTGGCTGGTAACCGGTAAAACAAAACATGATAAAAAAAAAATAGGTTAGGTTACGTGTGTTGTTTGTTATTTTTCTTCACTTTTCTTCAACATTCTGTTTTGTCAAGGAAACTCAAAGTGGCAAGCAAAAAATACATCAATTGTAGTGAATTCGTAGTTTTAGTACAAAACTGTCACGCGTACGTAAGGTCGTGTGCTACGTAAATTGCCTTAAAATAGTTCCACAATGCCCTTGTGCGTAATGAGAAGTTTTTAATTACTCTTCAACACTATTAAATGCCAAGTTATAACATTTCATTTTTAAATACACGCAAATTACTTATTATTATTGATTATTATAAATAATAGAATTGTTTCCCGCCTGAAGATTTTATGCGTCATTAGAGAAAATGCAACGCCGACTAGAGTACAGGTCTACCCATCGCAACTGCCAAATTATGAAGTCACTGCTGTTGCTAAGGAAACATCACCAAAAGAGTCTAATCACATTTATTTGCTTGCGGAAAACAGCATACAAATCAGCAGTAACGAGTATCAATAACAATCGCCGCCTTTTGCAAACTGTCATTTCTCTATTATGGCATAGCACTGGCTTACTTGCTACCTTAAAATCCAACAGACTCCCCGGCCTGTATTGTAGTCGGCATTGTTATTGTTTATTTCATTCATACACACATTTTTTTTTAAATCTATCTATGTCATAAATGAACAACATTTGAATTAAGAATTTACTGGAAACAAGAGTGTTTCTTATTTGCCACAATTTATCTTAATTTTGTGAGACAATAACAGGTCTAGATGTACTGTAACATCATTGATGGAAACCAATTAATTTTTATTCTTCTTCTTTCGTGTTTACAGTTGAGCTTGGTGTAGTCTGTATTTTCTTTTTCTTTCTATTTTGAACTTTTAATTAGTGACGTGACGATTATGACTTGAATGCTTTGTAAAAACAGATTATAAAATTGTAATCCTTCAATATTATGTACTTGCTTAAGTCTCTGATTTTGGTGTTGCAATGTTTTCAACACAAGAAAAATAAAATAATAATATTTAAAATATGCAAATAAAGTAAAAAATTATATTATATATATATATATATATACTAGTAAATTGCATTGTATTAAAGAAATCTATGTGTCTGTCGCATGCGCGATCCATCGGAAACTATCCCCATACACAGATGTTGTATATATTGTGATACATGCATGTTTCACTAAAACGCATACATTGAGTCAAAACGTGCTGCGTGTTGAGAAAGATTGCTTTAAAAAGGTCAATACTTAAAAGACTAACCCTCATTCTAATTTTAAAATAATTTTCTGTTATTTTATTTGCAAAATTTAAATTAACAAATTTATTGTCTTCGGACAACAACAAAAATAATGTTGGTAAAACGAATCATGAAAGCAACAATTTCTATTTCTAGCGATGTACATGGATGGGCAGCTGATCCTCCGTAAGGCTCGAGGGCTGCTACATCAGTTCCGGCAGCTGGTGCGGATCCCATGCTCCCTGGCAAACCTGTGCCAGCGCTGCGGGCCTGGCATCTGGGACTCCATCCACCACCCAAGCATCGAGTGCACGGGGCATGAGGATGGAGTGTGCTGTGAATACGCCGTGCAGTAAATCTACCCTGATTCCACTCCATCGAACCTAACCCAACCTTATTTGACAAGACTTCATTGAATTTAAACAAACTTGACCTCAGTGAGCATAACCCAGCTTCATGGAATCTAACCTAGTGACCATGATTAGGCCTTGCAGTAAAGCTACTCTGGCCGAACTTCATTGAACATAACCCAACAGTTTGACCTGATTTCATTGAACCTAATCTAACATGACCTCAGCAGGCCTAACCTGACTTCATTAATAATCTAACTTATCCTGGCCATGCAATATGCACTGGACTATGAATAAGGTGTGCAATTAATCTACACTTACCTAATTTTATTTAACCTAATACATATGTACAACCTAGTTTGGCTTCATTGAGCCCAAATGGCTTTAGCCGTGTTTAGTGACTAGATCTGAATAGCCAGGTACTTCCCCACCTTCCTCTTTCCCTTCCCCACTTACCTTCAGCCTCACAACATCCCCCAATTGGGGATGCCATAGTCTCACTGGCTCCAGACGGGAGCAGTTGGGACTCCTGTGAGGTATAAACTATAAAAATAAAAAAAAAATATATATATATAACTTGGCCATGCATCTGAGATTACATTTTACACAATCCAACACCACCAAGTAAATTGTACATACACTGTGCATTAACTAACCAAACCTGACTGTAATGAAGCTAACCTACGCTTATTTTCACTCACCGAGTGCAAGGAACACAATGACCAAGATGATTTATTTATAATTTAACCTATCTTCAATAAAGCTAACCTAACCTGACTTTTTAAATCTACCACAACCCTTTCCTGACCCCAGATTCCATTGAATGTAAAAAAAAGTTATTTTAATTTTTTATCAAACCAAATGCGCCTCCCATCTTCAGTTAAAAAGTCATTTATGGATGACCTCTGCTTTTTTACCCAACTTATAGTAAAATTAATACAATTTCATTGTAGATTATTTTCCTAACCTGACCTAATATTTCATCATCTGCATTTCCAAATGTGTATGCAGAAATGATGGCAACATCATTGAAATGTCCCTGCAGGCCGTGGAGTGCTAGTTCGAAGCACTTATTCTTATGTGTACATATTTTGCAAGTTTTAACACCCTTGCATAGACCATAATATTATAATCATCCTAGTACCTGTACACCACAAAGATGGTTAGAGTTAAGTAATTAGATGAAATAACTAGAGGAAAATAATTTGTAATAACCAGGTGACCAAATTTTTTCAAAACATCAGACAAAATCAAAAACATTGGGTCCAGGCCACAACGTTTTTTATTTTCCACTGGCCACAGAAAACAAAATCACTGTGGCCCTGCCCCAATTTTTCATGTTTTCACAAATATTTGGTCCAATGTTTGTGGTAATATTGTCACTGGAGAAGCGGCTTTATACATACCGCTAGCAAATGGCCAGCTCGCAAAAACAAAAAAGATTCAACGATTTTGAGAACATAACATTATTTTTATTGCATCCTGTGTGGTATTTATGGTTATTAGTAGAACCCATTAATTCGAACCCCGATTATTAAAAAAACGCATATTACTAAATTTTGACTAAAAAAAATTTCACACAAAAAAAATATGTTGGTTATTTTGGTTATTATTTTTCGAAATTTTAATTTACGCAGAAATATATTGTATTTTTTACAAATTTACTTTCAATATCAGAGTTTGAAGGGTTTGCCGTGACGGAAATCTGCCGTGAAAATTCGATTTATACGAGAATGAGTCGTATTATACTAGTCCAAGTGAGAGATCAAACGTGGCGTACGTAATTCATCATTCTAGTATCTTGTCTTTTTCGTTTTCAAACAATATGCGTGAGAAGGAAGAAGACGAATGTTGATGACGTCCGTACGAGCCCTCGCTGGGTCTAGAAAGTCTTTAAAAATTTATATCAAGTAATTTGAATTTTTTTTCTTAAATATTTCGAATTACGTGGCGATTTGTTAATTTAAAATATGGATTTCCATGACCCATAGATTTCGAATTACGTGGCGATTTGTTAATTTAAAATATGGATTTCCATGACCCATAGATTTCGAATTACGTGGCGATTTGTTAATTTAAAATATGGATTTCCATGACCCGTAGATTGAATTGAAGGGGTTCTATGTCCTAAAATTATGATTAGTTAAAAATGTGTGTAAATAAGACATAAGATTTAAAACAAAACGGTGTAATAGTCAATAACAGCACAATGGAAATACATAATTGATTGTACCACTGATTTAACCCATTCGCTGCTAGCTGCAACAAAATAATGTGTGTATTACCCTCGCCCCCAGCGTTTGTTCTAAAAGTGTTAGATTGTCGAAAATAATCCTGCGTTCACCTATTCTTCTGTGTATCCTCTACACATTCTGTTGAAATAATGCATTCATCTTGCGATGCGTATAAATTTTGTGAACCCATAGAAAGCATCTTTAGCAGAAAAATATATTTATGCATACTTGTAGTACAATTACTTAATTCAAGTTAACGATAAAATCTAGCAGAAATTCTTAGTGATATAGTAGTGAAAATAAAAATTAATCTTGTTAAAAAATACCTATATATTTTTTAGAATAAAATT